>NW_021268538.1:0-1078 GCF_002162155.2 Triticum dicoccoides
CACATGATAGAGGCAAAGGTGTCCCGTCTTTCGATGAGATGATGGATATCGCTTTGGTGGAAGTCGACTTTGACGATCCGACTACGAACGTGCGAGGACGTCGCGCCTTAGCAATCGCTAAACCAACTCCGAGAGGTTATTGACCACGCCGGAGCACGATCAACCTGACCACGAGGGTCTGTTTCCTGCGAGCAAACGAAGAACAAGCAAGAAACTAAGATTGCAATCAGGATATTGCGAATATAAGATGAAAGCTTTATTGATCAAGGTGGGGTTCTGTGACGCCTTTGTCTGGTTGTTGAACACAAACGAAGTACGCGAAGTTGCAGCTATGGCGAACTTTTAATCTAAACAAAACCCAAAGTCTAAACGATGCCCTAAGGGCTGTATATATGGAGGAAGAGGGGGGAATTTCGTGGCCCTTGGTGGAGGAGTGTGAAATCAACCCTATCTCTTGTTTCCCCACACATACGGACTCTAAAAATAGCCTATACTTATGTATTTCGAAATTACATGGGCCTGGCCCAATAATAAGGTGACGCCGCACCTAAAATAGCCTCGGGACGAAATTTATGAAGTGGCATCTTGTATATTTCGTCCAAGGCTTCATGCACACATTATGGTGGCTTCAAAGTCCTGAAATTATCACTTGTAACTCCGTTCTTGTTCCCCTTGCACATGCCATCATCTCCATGCTTGTTCTTGCTCCAACGTTCATCCTTCTCCAAGCTAGGCCCTTCATTTGTAAGCAAAACAAATGTATCCAATTTAGGCAGCATCATATTCTCATGAACATTAGAATCATTACCAAGAAACGAAAGTACCTGGTAATTTAGTTGGCGTGCACGAGCTCTAGTAATTGGTCCAGTATGTATAGCAGCAGGGGCTGTGGGTGTAACAATTGTATTGATGTCCTCATCATCCTCCCCTTCTTGAAATGAAGTCGTCCTCGACGGAAGTCCATCTTCCTCACCCAAATAAGGCTTCAAATCTGCAATGTTAAAAGTGGGACTAACCCCAAAATCTGCAGGCAGCTCAAGTTTATATGCATTATCATTTATTTTCTCTAACACCTTAA
>NW_021268539.1:0-949 GCF_002162155.2 Triticum dicoccoides
ACCTGCGTGTCATTGAATAACGTCATGTAAACTACTTTACTTTATTGCTAAACGTTAGTCATAGAAGTAGAAGTAGTCGTTGGCGTGACAACTTCATGAAGACACGATGATGGAGATCATGATGATGGAGATCATGGTGTCAAGCCGGTGACAAGATGATCATGGAGCCCCGAAGATGAAGATCAATGGAGCTATATGATATTGGCCATATCATGTCACAACTATATAATTGCATGTGATGTTTATTATGTATTATGCATCTTGTTTACTTAGGACGACGGTAGTAAATAAGATGATCCCTTATAAAATTTCAAGAAGTGTTCTCCCCTAACTGTGCACCGTTGCTACAGTTCGTCGTTTCTAAGCACCACGTGATGATCGGGTGTGATGGATTCTTACGTTCACATACAACGGGTGTAAGACAGTTTTACACAACGAAAACACTTAGGGTTAACTTGATGAGCCTAGCATGTGCAGACATGGCCTCGGAACACGGAGACCGAAAGGTCGAACACGAATCGTATGGAAGATACGATCAACATGAAAATGTTCACCGACGATGACTAGTCCGTCTCACGTGATGATCGGACACGGGCTAGTCGACTCGGATCGTGTAACACTTAGATGACTAAAGGGATGTCTAATCTAAGTGGGAGTTCATAATTTGATTAGAACTTTATTATCATGAACTTAGTCTAAAACCTTTGCAAATATGTCTTGTAGATCAATGGCCAACGCTAACGTCAACATGAACTTCAACGCGTTCCTAGAGAAAACCAAGCTGAAAGATGATGGCAGCAACTATACGGACTGGGTCCGGAACCTGAGGATCATCCTCATAGCTGCCAGGAAACAATATGTCCTAGAAGGACCGCTAGGTGACGCTCCCGTCCCAGAGAACCAAGACATTATGAATGCTTGGCAGTCTCGCGCTGATGATTACTCCCTC
>NW_021268540.1:0-1064 GCF_002162155.2 Triticum dicoccoides
AGATTAAGCTTACAGAATTCCTCATGGAGAAGTGGTTGGCCTTGCTGCAACATGAGATTGTTGCAATAGGATTTACGGCTTAGCGCATCAGCCATGACATTGGCTTTGCCTGGGGTGTAGGTAATCCCTAGATCATAATCTGTGATCAACTCCAACCAACGTCTTTGCCTAAGGTTCAGATCCGGTTGGGTGAAGATATACTTGAGACTCTGGTGATCGGTGTAGATCTCGCAACGTTTACCAAGGAGGTAATGTCGCCAGGTCTTGAGTGCATAGACTACGGCTGCAAGCTCTAGATCATGTGTAGGATAATTCTCCTCATGTGGATGCAACTGTCGAGATGCATAGGCAATCACATGACGATCCTGCATAAGAATGCAACCTAGTCCCTGTCGCGAGGCGTCGCAGTAGATAATAAAGTCTTTAGTGAAATCCGGAGGCACAAGTATGGGAGCAGAGGTCAGGCGCCTTTTCAGTTCCTGAAAACTGTACTCACACTGTGGGGACCACTCAAACTTTTTATCTTTCTTGAGAAGTTCCGTGAGGGGTTTGGCTACTTTGGAGAAGTTTTCAACAAAGCAGCGACAATAGCTGGCTAGACCAAGGAAGCTCCTAACTTGTTTAGCGGTCTCAGGTGGAGTCCAATCGAGAACGGCTTGAACTCTCTCGGGATTGACAGCAATGCCCTTACCAGAGATTACGTGGCCTAGGTAGGTCACTTCTGGCAACCAAAATTCACACTTGGAGAACTTGGCATAAAGGCGGTGCTCTCTGAGTTTTTCTAAAACAAGTCTAAGATGTTCGGCATGCTCTTCCTCGTTCTTCGAGTAAATAAGAATATCATCGAGGTAAACCACGACGAACTTATCTAAGTACTCCATGAAGATCGAGTTCATCAAGCGGGAGAATGTGGCTGGGGCGTTGGTTAGGCCAAAGGACATGACGGTGTACTCGTACTGGCCATAACGAGTGACAAAAGCTGTCTTGGGAATGTCCCCATTTCTGATTTTGATTTGGTGGTATCCTAACCTCAAATCCATCTTGGAGAAGACTGAGGATCCAGC
>NW_021268541.1:0-648 GCF_002162155.2 Triticum dicoccoides
TCTGTTTCCCCCCTCCAAGTGCCGGCGGTGGCGCCGTCCGTGAGGGGGGCCAAACCCCGGAGATGCGTGCCGCCTCTTCGGACATGCCACCACACCACCCCGCATGTATGAGGGCCCGGTGCGACGCTCCGATGGCATTGCTACCCCCCCAGGGCCCCTATCCTCCCTAACCCTAGAGCGGTTGACCACGAGATCTTGCCCTTTGACTTTCCATGAACAGGCTTTGAACAGTGGACCTCTCCACCCGGTTGTGTTAGGTCAGCTCAGAGGGACACCTGGGAGCAACATCCTGGCCAAACCGACAGCTACATCCCCTCCGTGTAGACCCTATGCGTCCGTTTCCCCCCTCCAGGTGCCGGCGGCGGCGCCGTCCGTGAGGGGGGGCACACCCGGACACGCGTGCCGGGCGTTTGCAACCACCACAACACTTCCAAACACATGAGAGGCTGCCTACGCAAGATTTTGCGGCATGCTAGCCCCTGGAGGCCGCCGGCCACAGCCGTAGATGCGCGAAGGGCAATCCGCGTAAAGGGGATTTTTTGGATACTTCTCCATCACCAAAAATTATGAAAAACATATTATCATTCCTATAGCACATGTGCACACGTCGTGCAAAAAAACTCATGATTTTATCGCGCTCCGAGTATT
>NW_021268542.1:0-1893 GCF_002162155.2 Triticum dicoccoides
TAATTTCGAAATACATAAGTATAGGCTATTTTTAGAGTCCGTATGTGTGGGGAAACAAGAGATAGAGTTGATTTCGGACCCCTCCACCAAGGGCCACGAAATTCCCCCCCTCTTCCTCCATATATACAGCCCTTAGGGCATCGTTTAGACTTTGGGTTTTGTTTAGATTAAAAGTTCGCCATAGCTGCAACTTCGCGTACTTCGTTTGTGTTCAACGACCAGACAAAGGCGTCACAGAACCCCACCTTGATCAATAAAGCTTTCATCTTATATTCGCAATATCCAGATTGCAATCTCAGTTTCTTGCTTGTTCTTCGTTTGCTCGCAGGAAACAGACCCTCGTGGTCAGGTTGATCGTGCTCCGGCGTGGTCAATAACCTCTCGGAGTTGGTTTAGCGATTGCTAAGGCGCGACGTCCTCGCACGTTCGTAGTCGGATCGTCAAAGTCGACTTCCACCAAAGTGAAATCCACCATCTCATCGAAAGACGGGACACCTTAGCCTCTATCAAGTGGTATCAGATTTCCAGGTTGCTCGGTGAGATTTTACAGTTTTTCGTAGTTTAGATCGAGTCTGTTCTTCATACCTACAGTCCACGAAAAAGCCACCAAAAAAAAATTAGGGTTAGTTCATCATATCCGAACCAATCTAAGCCTTTGCATAATCTTTTTAGGGTTTTGCTTTGTTGAATTTGCGGTTGCATCGTCGTGTCTAGTTGCTGGTCTTAGAGTCTAGTCTTTTAGAGTTTCGAGTTCTGGTCATAAGTTGTCACGCCGCCGCCGCACCATCATCATCGCCCCTGCCGTCTACCACCACCGCTCCGAATCCGTATCCATATACCACCACCAATCCGTGTCCATATACCACCACCGATCCATATCCATATACTACCACCGCTACCACCACCGCTGCCATATACCACCACCATATATCCACCACCAATCCGAGTCCTTGCTTATTAGGGTTGTTTTCGAGATCCATCTAGATTCCGATTCGTGTTTCCATGCCGGAGTAGGTTTCGGAAAAAAAAAAGAAAGAGTCGGGTAGCCACGCTCCGTTTAGGCCCAAAATTTTTCCAAAACGCATTTTTCGAAAAAAATTCTGGCTATCCTATTTTTAGGTGTTTCTGAGTGTTTTGAGACAGGTGCCATTATAGGAAGTTTTTTTTGACCCGTTTCCAGTTTTTGGGTCCGGGCAGTCGAAAAAAAAAAAATTGGTCGAAAAAATTTCGTGCCCATCCTGTCAGTTTGAGCTAGGAAGAGTTTTGAGACACTCGCCATTATAGTGATTTTTCGCAAAAAAAAAGCAGCGCAAAAAAAAAAGAGCGCAAAAAAAAAAGAGCGAAAAAAAAATTCAGAGTGTGCTTTTCCCTTGTTTACGTGCCGCGCCGTGATTTTGTTAGTGTTCTAGGCTAGCGTCTCTAGCACAGTCTAGCCTAGGACCAGCACAGTACCGTCGTTGAGCGTTTATTCAACTTTGCATCTCTGAATTGATTATTGCTGACCCTTTTTGCTACCATATTATAAGCCTTCCCAGCTCCACATACATCTACGTCGTGCGTTTGACTCTCCCTGGTAATCGCTCTATCCAAGCTTTGAGAGTTTTTGCCTACAACGGTTGCCGATCACCGCCTGCTGGTGGGTAAGAACTGGTAAGAATTTGAGATTTGCTTGACGGATTTGTGACACCCACCACCACCACTTGTTCGTAGTCTGTAGGATCATATTCTTGTGTGTTTCTATTGCTGCTAACCATGCCAGGATCACAAGCCGACGAGATTGACTGGGAGAATTTATCGAACAAGGAGCTTCATGATAAGTTTCAGCAAATGATGACTGAACAGGTGCAAGATGTGCTGAACAATTTTGAAGAGGCCATGGAGAAGATCACTGGC
>NW_021268543.1:0-1290 GCF_002162155.2 Triticum dicoccoides
GATAGACAAAACCTTCCAGTTGTATCACATACAACCTTTCCTCAAGAATCGTCGAGGAAACAATGTTTTGACATCCTATCTGCAAGATTTCATAAATAATGCAGTAATTGCTAATATAATTCCAACAGACTCTTAGCATCGCTACGAGTGAGAAAGTCTCATCGTAGTCAACTCCTTGAACTTGTCGAAAAACATCTTAACGACAAGTCGAGCTTTCTCAATGGTGACACTTACCATCATTGTCTGTCTTCCTTTCAAAATCCATCTGCACTCAACAGCCTTACGACCATCGAGTTGTTCTGCCAAAGTCTACACTTTGTTTTCATACATGGATCCTATCTCGGATTTTATGGCTTCTAACCATTTGTCGGAATTTGGGCCCACCATCGCTTCTCCACAGCTCGTAGGTTCATTGTTGTCTAGCAACATGACCTTCAAGACAGGATTACTGTACCACTCTGAAGTAGTACGTATCCTTGTCATCCCACGAGGTTTGGTAGTGACTTGATCCGAAACTTCATGATCACTATCATAAGCTTCCACTTCAATTGGTGTAGGTGCCACAGGAACAACTTCCCGTGCCCTGCTACACACTTGTTGAAGTGACGGTTCAATAACTTCATCAAGTCTCCACCATCCTCCCACTCAACTCTTTCGAGAGAAACCTTTCCTCGAGAAAGGACCCGATTCTAGAAACAATTCATATTGCTTTCGGATCTGAATTAGGAGGTATACCCAACTGTTTTGGGTTTCCTATGAAGATGCATTTTATCCGCTTTGGGTTCGAGCTTAATCCTGAAACTTTTTCACATAAGCATCGCAGCCCCAAACCTTTAAGAAACGACAACTTAGGTTTCTTTAAACCATAATTCATACGGTGTCATCTCATCGGAATTACGTGGTGCCCTATTTAAAGTGAATGTGGTTGTCTCTAATGCCTAACCCATGAACGATAGTGGTAATTCGATAAGAGACATCATGGTACGCACCATATCCAATAGGGTGCAACTATGATGTTCGGACACACCATCACATTATGGTGTTCCAGGCGGTATTAATTGCGAAACAATTTCCACAATGTCTTAATTGTGTGCCAAAACTCGTAACTCAGATATTCATCTCTGTGATCATATCATAGACATTTTATCCTCTTGTCACAATGATCTGCTACTTCACTCTGAAATTACTTGAACCATTCAATAATTCAGACTTGTGTTTCATCAAGTAAATATACTCAACATTTACTCGAATCATCTGTGAAGTAAGAACATAATGATATTCACTGCATGC
>NW_021268544.1:0-1866 GCF_002162155.2 Triticum dicoccoides
GGGGGGGGCACACCCCGGAGACGCGTGCTGGGCGTTTGCAACCGCCTCAACACTTCTAGATTTGTGAGAGGCCGCCTACGCAAGATTTGACGGTATGCTAGCCCCCGGAGGCCGCCGGCCACAGTCGTAGACGTGCGAAGAGCAATCCGCGTAGAGGGAAGTGTTCAAATACTTCTCCATCACAAAAAATTATGAAAAATTACCATCAGTCCTATAGCACATGTGCCCACGTTGTGTAAAAAACTCATGATTTTATCGCGCTCCAAGTATTTAATAATATTCACGCTGCATCGTTACCGCAAAACGTCTACTACCGTTTCATTGCCGTCCGTGAGGGGGGGCCACAACCCGGAGACGCGTGCCGCCTCTTCGGACATGCCACAACACCACCCCGCATGTATGAGGGCCCGGTACGACGCTCCGGTGGCATTGCTACCCCCCCAGGGCCCCCGTCCCGGCTAACCCTGTAGCGTTTGACCACGGGATCTAGCCCTTTGACTTTGCACGGACGGGCTTTGCCCAGTGGACCTCTCCACCCGGTTGTGTTAGGTCGGCCCAGAGGAACACTTTGGAGCAACATCCGGGCCAAACCCACAGCTACATCCACTCCGTGTAGACCCGACGCGTCCGTTTCCCCCCTCCAGGTGCCGGCGGCGGCGGCGTCCGTGAGGGGGGGGGCACACCCCGGAGACCCGTGCTGGGCGTTTGCAACCGCCTCAACACTTCTAGATTTGTGAGGGGCCGCCTACACAAGATTTGACGGTATGCTAGCCCCCGGAGGCCGCCGGCCACAGTCGTAGACGTGCGAAGAGCAATCCGCGTAGAGGGAAGTATTCAGATACTTCTCCATCACAAAAAATTATGAAAAATTACCATCAGTCCTATAGCACATGTTCCCACGTTTTGTAAAAAACTCATGATTTTATCGCGCTCCAAGTATTTAATAATATTCACGCTGCATCGTTAGCGCAGAACGTCTACTACCGTTTCATTGCCGTCCGTGAGGGGGGGCCACAACCCGGAGACGCGTGCCGCCTCTTCGAACATGCCACAACACCACTCCGCATGTATGAGGGCCCGGTACGACGCTCCGGTGGCATTGCTACCCCCCCAGGGCCCCCGTCCCGGCTAACCCTGTAGCGTTTGACTACGGGATCTAGCCCTTTGACTTTGCACGGACGGGCTTTGACCAGTGGACCTCTCCACCCGGTTGTGTTAGGTCAGCCCAGAGGAACACTTTGGAGCAACATCCGGGCCAAAACCACAGCTACATCCACTCCGTGTAGACCCGACGCGTCCGTTTCCCCCCTCCAGGTGCCGGCGGCGGCGGCGTCCGTGAGGGGGGGGGCACACCCCGGAGACGCGTGCTGGGCGTTTGCAACCGCGTCAACACTTCTAGATTTGTGAGAGGCCGCCTACGCAAGATTTGACGGTATGCTAGCCCCCGGAGGCCGCCGGCCACAGTCGTAGACGTGCGAAGAGCAATCCGCGTAGAGGGAAGTGTTCAGATACTTCTCCATCACAAAAAATTATGAAAAATTACCATCAGTCCTATAGCACATGTGCCCACGTTGTGTAAAAAACTCATGATTTTATCGCGCTCCAAGTATTTAATAATATTCACGCTGCATCATTACCGCAGAACGTCTACTACCGTTTCATTGCCGTCCGTGAGGGGGGCCACAACCCGGAGACGCGTGCCGCCTCTTCGGACACGCCACAACACCACCCCGCATGTATGAGGGCCCGGTACGACGCTTCGGTGGCATTGCTACCCCACAGGGCCCCCGTCCCGGCTAACCCTGTAGCGTTTGACCACGGGATCTAGCCCTTTGACTTTGCACGGACGCGCTTTGACCAGTGGAC
>NW_021268545.1:0-1419 GCF_002162155.2 Triticum dicoccoides
TTTCTTGGACTATTACTCAATTTTGGGATCCCGAAGTGATTTCCACGATTGACAAACCCTGGGGTGCGTTTACTAGTCGGTCATCAATACTCAGAATTTTGGCCGATTCTGGTCCGTTTCGTGCACTATTACTCACCGTTTTGGGGCCCAGAATGATTTCCACAATTGACGATCCCCGGGGTGCGTTTACGTGTCTGTCGTCAACACACACAGTTTTGGCAAATTCTGACCCGTTTCATGAACTATTACTCACCGTTTTGGGGTCCTGAAGAAATGTCTGTAGTTGTTGAACCCCAAGGTGCGCTTACCTGTCGGTCATCAACACTCGTAGTTTTGGCCGATTCTGGCCCGTTTCTAGGACAATTACTCACTATTTTGGGGTCACGTAGTAATTTCCACGATTGACGAACGCCGGGGTGTGTTTAGGTGTCGGACATCAACACTCGCAGTTTTGGATGATTCTGGCCCGTCTCGTGGACTATCACTCATTGATTTGGTGTCCCTAAATGATTTCCATGATTCACGAATCCCGGGGTGCGTTTACGTGTCGGTCATGAAAAATCGTAGTTTTGGCCGATTCTGGCCCGTTTCTTGGACTATTACTCACCATTTTGGGGTCCCAAAGCGATTTCCATGGTTGTTGAACCCCAAGGTGTGCTTATGTGTCAGGTCATCTAGACTCGCAGTTTGGGCCGATTCTGGCCCTTTTTATGGACTATTACTCATTGATTTGGGGTCCCTGAGAGATTTCCATGATTGACGAACCCCGCGGTACGTTTATGAATCGTTCATCGATAAGCCTAAGTTTGTCAGATTCTGGGCTCTTTCATGGAGTATTACTCACCATTTTGGGGTCCCAAAGCGATTTCCATGATTGTCGAGCCCCAAGTTGTGCTTATATGTTGGTCGTCAAGACTCGCAGTTTGGGCTGATTCTGGCCCGTTTCTTGGACTATTGCTCAGGGGTCACAAAGTGATTTACACGATTGACGAACCCCAGGGCACGTTTACGTGTCGGTCATCAGCACTCACAATTTTGGCCTATTGTGGTCCATTTCATGCACTATTACTCAGCGTTTTGGGGTCCCAGAGCGATTTCCACGATTGACGATCCCCGGGGTGCGTTTACGTGTCCGTCATCAACACTCACAGTTTTGGCCAATTCTGACCCGTTTCGTTGACTATTACTCACCGATTTTGGGCCCGAAGCGATTTCAATAGTTATTGAACCCCAAGGTGCGCTTACGTGTCGGTCATTAACACTCACAGTTTTGGCCAATTCTGGCCCGTCTCTTGGACTATTACTCACTGTTTTGGGGTCCCGTAGTGATTTCCATGATTGACGAACCCCGAGATGCGTTTATGTGTCGGTCATCAACACTCGTGGCTTTTCTCGATTCTGACCCGTTTCATGGACTAT
>NW_021268546.1:0-924 GCF_002162155.2 Triticum dicoccoides
GATGACCGACACGTAAACGCACCCTGGGGTTCGTCAATCATGGAAATGACTCTGAGACCCCAAAATAGAGTAGTAGTCCAAGAAACGGGCCAGAATCGGCCCAAACTGTGATTGTTGATGACCGACACGTAAGCGCACCTTGGAGATCGACAACCATGGAAATCGCTTTGGGACCCCAAAACGGTGAGTAATAGTCCATGAAACGGGCCAGAATCGGCCAAAACTGCGAGTGTTGATGACCAACACGTAAGCACACCTTGGAGTTCAACAACTATGGAAATCACTTCGGGACCCCAAAACCGTGAGTAATAGTCCACGAAACATGTCAGAATTGGCCAAAACTATGAGTGTTGACGACAGACACATAAATGCACCCCGGGGTTCATCAATCGTGGAAATCCCTCTGGGTCTCCAAAACATTGAGTAATAGTGCACGAAACGGACACGATTCGGCAAAATATATGAGTGTCGATGACCGACACGTAAACGCACCCTAGGGTTCGTCAATCATGGAAATGACTCTGAGACCCTAAAATAGAGTAGTAGTCCAAGAAACGGGCCAGAATCGGCCCAAACTGTGATTGTTGATGACCGACACGTAAGCGCACCTTGGAGTTCGACAACCATGGAAATCGCTTTGGGACCCCAAAACGGTGAGTAATAGTCCATGAAACGGGCCAGAATCGGCCAAAACTGCGAGTGTTGATGACCAACACGTAAGCACACCTTGGAGTTCAACAACAATGGAAATCACTTCGGGACCCCAAAACCGTGAGTAATAGTCCACGAAACATGTCAGAATTGGCCAAAACTGTGAGTGTTGACGACAGACACATAAATGCACCCCGGGGTTCATCAATCGTGGAAATCCCTCTGGGTCTCCAAAGCATTGAGTAATAGTGCACGAAACGGACACGATTCGGC
>NW_021268547.1:0-3036 GCF_002162155.2 Triticum dicoccoides
ATAATAGACATACTAGCATCCTTAGGAATATCAAGAATAACAAAGTCCGTTAAAATAGTAACGTTTGCAACCACAACAGGCACATCCTCACAAATACCGACAGGTATAGCAGTTGATTTATCAGCCATTTGCAAAGATATTTCAGTAGGTGTCAACTTATTCAAGTCAAGTCTACGATATAAAGAGAGAGGCATAACACTAACACCGGCTCCAAGATTACATAAAGCAGTTTTAACATAATTTCTCTTAGTGGAGCATGGTATAGTAGGTACTCCGGGATCTCCAAGTTTCTTTGGTATTCCACCCTTAAAAGTATAATTAGCAAGCATGGTGGAAATTTCAGCTTTAGGTATCTTTCTTTTATTAGTGATAATATCCTTCATATACTTAGAGTAAGGGTTTGTTTTGAGCACATCAGTTAATCGCATATGCAAAAAAATCGGTCTAATCATTTCAGCAAAGCGCTCAAAATCCTCATCATCCTTTTTATTGGATGGTTTCGGAGGAAAAGGCATGGGTTTCTGAACCCATGGTTCCCTTTCTTTACCATGTTTCCTAGCAACAAAATCTCTTTTATCATAACGTTGATTCTTTGATTGTGGGTTATCAAGATCAACAGCAGGTTCAACTTCTACATCATTATCATTACTAGGTTGAGAATCAACATGAACATTATCGTTAACATTATCACTAGCTTCATGTTCATTACCTGATTGTGTTTCAGCATCAGAAATAGAAATATCATTTGGATTCTCATGTGGCTCAGCAATAGGTTCACTAGAAGTTTGCAAAGTCCTATCATTTTTATTTTTCTTCCTTTTAGAAGAACTAGGTACATTAATATCATTTCTCTGAGAATCTCGCTCGATTCTCTTAGGGTGGCCTTCAGGGTACAAAGGTTCTTGAGTCATTCTACCGGTTCTACTAGCCACTCTAATAGCATAATCATTTTTCTTACTATTCATTTCATCAAGCGCTTCTTTCTGAGCTTTAAGTACTTGTTCTACTTGAGTGGTAACCATAGAAGCATGTTTGCTAACAAGTTTAAGTTCACCCCTAATATCAGCCATATAATCACCCAAGCATTTAATCATATAAGCATCTTGTTTTAATTGTCTACCAAAATAAGCATTAAAGTCATCTTGCTTAAACATAAAGTTATCAAACTCATCCAAGCACTGACTAGAAATTTTAGTAGGAGGGACTTCAGCTTTATCATATCTATAGAGAGAATTTACCTTTACTACCTGTGTCGGGATATCGGGAGGTTCTTCAGTAAATAAGTAATTGAGATCATATACTTCTTCAATAGGCGGTAAATTAAGACCGTGTATTTCTTCAATAGGAGGTAAATTCTTAACATCTTCAGCTTTAATACCTTTTTCTTTCATAGATTTCTTTTCCTCTTGCATATCTTCAGGACTGAGAAATAGAACACCTCTCTTGTTCAGAGTTGGTTTAGGAATAGGCTCAGTAATTGGCTTAGGAACTGGCTCAGGAGGTAGCTCGGGAGGTGCCCAATTATTTTCATTAGCCAACATATTATTCAATAGGATTTCAGCGTCATCCGGTGTTCTTTCCCTGAAAAGAGAACCAGCACAACTATCCAGGTAATCTCTGGAAGCATCAGTTAGTCCATTATAAAAGATATCAAATATTTCAGGTTTCTTAAGAGGATGATCAGGCAAAGCATTAAGTAACTTGAGAAGCCTCCCCCAAGCTTGTGGGAGACTCTCTACTTCAATTTGCACAAAATTGTATATTTCCCTCAAAGCAGCTTGTTTCTTATGAGCAGGGAAATATTTAGCAGAGAAGTAATAAATCATATCCTGGGGACTTTGCACACAACTAGGATCAAGAGAATTATACCATATCTTAGCATCACCCTTTAACGAGAACAGAAATATTTTGAGTAAATAAAGATAGCGCGATCTCTCATTATTAGTAAACAGGGCATCTATATCATTCAACTTAGTAAGATGTGCCACAACAGTTTCAGATTCATAGCCATAGAAAGGATCAGATTCAACCAAAGTAATTATATCGGGATCAACCGAAAAATCATAGCAGTCCTGATCAGGAACACAGATAGGTGAAGTAGCAAAAGCAGGGTCGGGTTTCATTCTACCTCTAAAAGATTCTTTACTCCATTTAATTAGTAACCTCTTAAGTTCACGTCTATCCTGGCAAGCAAAAATAGCTGCAGAAGATTCAACATCAAAAAGATAACCCTCAGGAATAGCAGGCATAAGTTCATCGTCACTAACATCATCGTGTTCAGGTTCAATAATTTCTCTTTCTCTAGACCTAGCATCATCAACAACATGCGACATATCAGAATTCATAGCGGTAACAGGTTTAGGCGTCGCAAGCTTACTTATAACAGAAGGAGAATCTAGTGCAGAGCTAGATGGCAGTTCCTTACCTCCCCTCGTAGTTCATATCCTGGAAATGTAGCTCATAGTGGGTTGGCATAGCAAAACGCGGGAGTCGAAGCTTTCCACGGAACTGGTCAGGTGAGTCAGCTGTGATTGCTAGAATGGGCATGGGGACGGCCATAGGCACACCAGGAGTTCTTTCAAGATTTGCTCCCTGCATACATATGGGAAAAAGACAAAAAGACAAAGTAAGTTTATACTCAATTGAGTAACTTACACAAAACCCCAAACGTTGTGGTATCAGTAATGAGAAACCCAACGTTTTCTTGTTTGTATCATTAAACCCAAAAGTTTCATTGCACAAGCGTTTGGTGATGTAGGCAAAGAAGAAGCAACCACAGCTGGTACGTGCTTATTGAAAGAGCAGCTAATTCAAACATGCTTTAGGTGCAGATTTTAGGTGATTTTGGACTGGGACATTTATTACAAACTGATGTAAGGTTTAGAATTTGCAATAAAACTGGCCCCAAATTAACAGTTAATTGATGCTAAGTCTAGTAGGTATATTTCCTTGTTATAGTACTGGCCTAATATATGAAGTTCCCCTAATATATGAAGTTCCGCCAAATTTGGTCTGCACAGTTTGACTTTATGCCAA
>NW_021268548.1:0-1418 GCF_002162155.2 Triticum dicoccoides
GAAGATATGCAAGAGGCAAAGAAATCTATGAAAGAAAAAGGTATTAAAGCTGAAGATGTTAAGAATTTACCTCCTATTGAAGAAATACACGGTCTTAATTTACCGCCTGTTGAAGAAGTATATGATCTCAATTACTTATTTACTGAAGAACCTCCCGATATCCCGACACAGGTAGTAAAGGTAAATTCTCTCTATAGATATGATAAAGCTGAAGTCCCTCCTACTAAAATTTCTAGTCAGTGCTTGGATGAGTTTGATAACTTTATGTTTAAGCAAGATGACTTTAATGCTTATTTTGGTAGACAATTAAAACAAGATGCTTATATGATTAAATGCTTGGGTGATTATATGGCTGATATTAGGGGTGAACTTAAACTTGTTAGCAAACATGCTTCTATGGTTACCACTCAAGTAGAACAAGTACTTAAAGCTCAGAAAGAAGCGCTTGATGAAATGAATAGTAAGAAAAATGATTATGCTATTAGAGTGGCTACTAGAACCGGTAGAATGACTCCAGAACCTTTGTACCCTGAAGGCCACCCTAAGAGAATCGAGCAAGATTCTCAGAGAAATGATATTAATGTACCTAGTTCTTCTAAAAGGAAGAAAAATAAAAATGATAGGACTTTGCAAACTTCTAGTGAACCTATTGCTGAGCCACATGAGAATCCAAATGATATTTCTATTTCTGATGCTGAAACACAATCAGGTAATGAACATGAAGCTAGTGATAATGTTAACGATAATGTTCATGTTGATTCTCAACCTAGTAATGATAATGATGTAGAAGTTGAACCTGCTGTTGATCTTGATAACCCACAATCAAAGAATCAACGTTATGATAAAAGAGATTTTGTTGCTAGGAAACATGGTAAAGAAAGGGAACCATGGGTTCAGAAACCCATGCCTTTTCCTCCGAAACCATCCAATAAAAAGGATGATGAGGATTTTGAGCGCTTTGCTGAAATGATTAGACCGATTTTTTTGCATATGCGATTAACTGATGTGCTCAAAACAAACCCTTACTCTAAGTATATGAAGGATATTATCACTAATAAAAGAAAGATACCTAAAGCTGAAATTTCCACCATGCTTGCTAATTATACTTTTAAGGGTGGAATACCAAAGAAACTTGGAGATCCCGGAGTACCTACTATACCATGCTCCACTAAGAGAAATTATGTTAAAACTGCTTTATGTAATCTTGGAGCCGGTGTTAGTGTTATGCCTCTCTCTTTATATCGTAGACTTGACTTGAATAAGTTGACACCTACTGAAATATCTTTGCAAATGGCTGATAAATCAACTGCTATACCTGTCGGTATTTGTGAGGATGTGCCTGTTGTGGTTGCAAACGTTACTATTTTAACGGACTTTGTTATTCTTGATATTCCTAAGGATGCTAGTATGTCTATTAT
>NW_021268549.1:0-955 GCF_002162155.2 Triticum dicoccoides
GAGACTAGCTAAAGGTGAGCTGACGATATGTGTTGGAAGTGTTTCCAAGTTTGATGTGATCTAACATCGCACGCTCCCTCTACCATCAAGATTAGTATTAAACCTGAATAAGTGCTCTTGCACCTAAAGGAATGGTTTATTGAATTTTGATCGTAGGGATACACATTTTCATGCCAAAAGATATAAGATAGTAATGATAGTACCACTTACTTGTGGCACTGCCATGTAAGTCATAATGGTATAAAACGCATGAAGAAGCTCCATGTTGATGGATCTTTGGACTCACTCGTTTTAGAAAAGTTTGAGACATGCGAACCATGTCTATTGGTGTATACGCATGAAGAAACTCCATGCAGATGGATCGTTTGGACTCACTTGATTATGAATCACTTGAGATATGCAAATCATACCACATGGGCAAGATGACTGAAAAGCCTCTTTTTCAGTAAGATGGAACAAGATAGCAACTTATTGGAAGTAACACATTTTGATGTGTGCAGTCCAATGAGTGCTGAGGCATGCAGTGAATATCGTTATGTTCTTACTTCACAGATGATTCGAGTAGATGTTGAGAATATTTACTTGATGAAACACAAGTCTGAATTATTGAATGGTTCAAGTAATTTCAGAGTGAAGTTTAAGATCTTCGTGACAAGATGATAGAATGTCTATGATATGATCATAGAGATGAATATCTGAGTTACGAGTTTTGGCACACAATTAAGACATTGTGGAAATTGTTTCGCAATTAATACCGCCTGGAACACCATAGTGTGATGGTGTGTCCGAACATCATAGTTGCACCCTATTGGATATGGTGCGTACCATGATGTCTCTTATCGAATTACCACTATCGTTCATGGGTTAGGCATTAGAGACAACCACATTCACTTTAAATAGGGCACCACATAATTCCGTTGAGATGACACCGTATGAATTATGGTTTAGAGAAACC
>NW_021268550.1:0-1174 GCF_002162155.2 Triticum dicoccoides
AGAGGACTTGAATCCTCCACCGGATCCTGCCGTGCTGTAAAGGGCGAGGCGCTGATCAAAGTTACTCATCTGGGCGTAGAGGTCGTCGATGCTGATGGGCTCGGTGCGTGCGTCGTTGGCGGAGATGAGGGGTTGATACTCCATGTCAAGGCCGGAGGTGATGTAGGAGATAAGCTCATCATCATCGATCGGCTTCCCAGCAGCTGCGAGCTCATCTGCAAGGGACCTCATGTGGGCGAAGTAGGCAGCCACTGACTGCGTTCCCTTCTGCGCCGTGGAGAGCGCAACCCTGATGTTGTTGACGCGCGCCCTGGACTGCGAGGAGAACATGTGGGCAAGGGCTGCCCAGAGCTCGTGCGGCGTGGCTATGGACGTGACCTGCACGAGGACTTCCTTGGTGAGGTTATTGAGCAAGTATCCAAGTACCTGCTGCCCTTCTCTGAACCAGATCGGATAGAGAGGGTTGGGTGTTGTCTCCTCTTTCCCGTCCTTGTCCTTCTTGACGATGAACTGGGCGGGCTCCGGCATCGTTCCGTCGACGTAGCCGAAGTAACCAGCACCTCTTAGCTGCGGAGTCACCTGCGCACGCCACAGAACGTAGTTGGTGCGGGTGAGCTTCTCGGCGACCAGCCCCATGGAGGCGATCTGGACAGAGCTTGAGGACGACATGGCTGGTGGTAGGTGTTTTTGCTAGATGTGATGGATAGAGGAGGCTCTGATTACCATGTAAACGAGCGGAGAGCGTCGTACCTCGTTGGAGGCGACGGTTGCATGTTATATAGGCAGGGGCATCTCCCTGATAAGCATACAAGGTTTGTTGGGATTACATCTTGAGAGACAAGAAAGATCTAGAGAGATAGAGATAAGAAGTTACAACAAGATGGACTCTATCTATCTAGCTAGGCCAGGTTCGGCCGGTGCGCCCTATGGGCCTGTTGTACTATGTTTAACAATCTCCTACCTCTACCTCCCTCTCTTGTGCTCCTGTGTAGGAGGCGTATCACTGAAATGCCGCTCCTTCTAATTCATATACGTATATGGTTGACGAGTCAGGACAAGCAACCATGCCTAATTAAGAAAGCTGGGCTATTTTTCTGGTTTTCTAGTGGGATTCTTGGCTGAAATATAGGAAGTTGTGCTTTTTTACTTGCCCAGGCTTGAGTAGTTCCCTGTT
>NW_021268551.1:0-1956 GCF_002162155.2 Triticum dicoccoides
TATGCAAAGTACATGAAAGACATCATCACCAATAAGGGAAAAATACCAGGCTTGCTAATTATACTTTGAAGGGTGGAGTACCTAAAAAACTTGGAGATCCGGGAATACCAACTATACCTTGCTCCATCAAAAGAAATTATGTGAAAACTGCTTTATGTGATTTAGGAGCTGGTGTTAGTGTTATGCCTTTCTCTTTATATAAAAGACTTGATTTGAATAAACTCACAGCTTCTGAAATATCTTTGCAAATGGCTAACAAATCAACTGCCATAACTATCGGTATTTGTGAGGATGTGCCCGTTGTTGTTGCTAATGTTACTATCATAACTGACTTTGTTATACTTGAGATGCCCGAGTACGACAACATGTCGATTATCCTTGGTAGACTCTTTTTGAATACCGTAGGTGCCGTTATTGATTGCAATAAAAGCAAGATCACTTTTCATATCAATGGTAATGAATATACGGTGCACTTCCCGAAAAAACAATTCCAAGTGAATGGTATTAGTGTTATTGAAAAAACTCCGACAATCACGATTGGAAGTTTTCAACTACCTCTACCTGCTGCCAAAAGAAATATGAAATGCTTATTGTTGGGGACATTCATATCCCCATTGAGGTAACTTAGTGTTTTACGAAAGTTCTTCAGTTTCATGCTAATCAGAAGTGGTTGTTAATAAGACTTGATCAAGCTTATGAACGAATCATTTTTGAGAGGTATGAAGTTGATGAATTTAGTGAGCACTACCTTCTGTCCCTACTTCTTGTTTTCTGTTTTTATTAGTTAAATAAAATAAAATGCCATGCCTTGCATGTATTCTGAGTTTTCCGTGCAATAAAAAATGACCCAAAAATAAAAGTTCTTAGAATGCTCTGAAAATTTAATACGATTTTTTTCCTGAATATTTAATTATTTTTAGTGCAAATAACATCAGAGAGGGAGGTGCTCCAGGTGGGCACAACCCACCTGGGCGCACCAGCACCCCCAGGCACGCCCTGGTGGGTTGTGGTCCCCACATGGGCCCCTTCACTTATCTCTTCATCCCACATCATCACCTACCTCCGGAAAAAATCACCATTGCTCTCTCTCTCTCTCATGTTCTTGCTCTCAAACCCGCGGATTTCGATCTCTTTGCTTGAAGCTCCATTTCCGAAACTGTTTCGGGGGATTGTTGCTTGGTATGTGACTCCTCCATTGGTCCAATTAGTTTTTGCTTTAGTGGTTTATATTTAGAATAATTAGTAACTCTTGGTGCTACTGTAGATGAGCCTGCATTTTGAATTCTTAGAGTTCTAAGTAGTTTGAATGCTTGATATGGCCTCTATGCATCCTTGTGAGTAGTTGCTATCAATCTTATAAAGGTTTTGTTGACAAAAATTTGTGACCCAAAATTTTTCAGAAAATTGTACGCGAATATGATGAACCTCTTTGGAAGGAGTTCTTCGAGGAGGAGGTCCTCGGAGGCATCTTCTAGCAGTAGCTCCGTTCGTCGGTCCTATGTTGAACCAAGTGAAAACTCCATTCGAGATGCCGCCACCAAATCATGTTTATGGCCATGCAATGATTATATGGTGCGTGTGGGCATTGAAGAAGAATTTGAGCAATATCTTCACAATGCCGAGCTCGGTCCCTACATTGCAAATAAGTGCAACCAACATCTCAGCCTCACTGAATCATTTACCAAAGAATTTAAATTCCATCCTCATGAGTCCAGAGTATCATTTAAACTATATGATAAGTCATTTACCATACCTATGGAGACATTTTCTAATCACTACAAAATTCCATTTTGGTGTTCATTGGACGAACCACCAAGGTCGGAGTTTGAGATATTCTTGACTAGCCTTTGCTATGGTGAGACTAGAGGAGTGACTCAAGGTAGAATAGAGAGCATTCAATTTCCCTCAATCCAATACTTTTCACTATTTAATGGAAAATGCATTGTAGGCAAAAAA
>NW_021268552.1:0-2033 GCF_002162155.2 Triticum dicoccoides
AAAAAAAAAGTTCAAAATTTGTAAGAAAGGTTTGAAAAAAGTGGAATATAGTGTTCAAATCTTGACGCTGGACTATGTTCTGACATAATCTCCTCTTCCTAAAAAATGGTAGCAACTATGGGCTGGAGTGGTACGAGCCTGCGATGACCAGTACACATGGTTCAGAGTTTGGATTCGTAGGCGTTGCACTGTGTCTCGTGCATTTTTTTGTCGCTCCAATCGGCGGGCCGGAAGGAAAAAATACAAATAAGAAAACAACGCGAAAACAAGAAAACGACATATCTCATATTTTGGAATGGAGGAAGTAGATGTGATATAGTGAGATCCTTTTTAGAACGAAAACTGTAGCAAAAGTTTGCTGCATCTGGCAGAAGACCTAAATTAGCATGTAAAAGTTGGTATTTGATGCGGGCGGTTGCAACTGCTTCATATCGAGAGCGCTTGGTGAAGAATATCTGATCGGATTCCGACGATTCCTCCCCGGCCGTCCGAATATTGTCAGCGTATTTTCTCTAAACACCAACAGGGAGGGTTCCCCGGCTCCATCCATTGCATAGAAGCCCGAAACACAAAACGGGGTCCGTTACATAATTCCACACAAAACAAACCAAAATACAGAAAGGAACAGGCTCCTGGTGGTTGTTATAAGAGGACCAGCCACAACTAAACACAGAGCTAACAGACTGAAACCTGGACTACATGCTAGGACCTAGGAATAACTAAAAGACAGGCAAACATTTTTTCAGAAAGCACAAAATACGTAGTGCATCTCGCAGCAAAGAGCAAATAGGAGAGTGCAGCATCTTTCTGCCTAGGCTTTCTTATAAGGAAACCAACTGTGGAGTTGGGTCGAGCCAGCGAACAGCAGCTATTCAGAATAGATGTAGGGCTTGCTAAGCTTCCGCCGTCGAGCTCGATTTGCGATGAGTGCTCGCTGTCAGCAACATGTTCTTTCACCCCCACTCCAAGAGCGTTGTACTTCCCAGCAGCATCTGCAGATGTAGCCACTAGTAGAAAACGGAGCTTTAAAACCGGTTCGTAAGGGTCTTTAGTGCCGGTTTCATAACCGGCACTAATTGGTGGGCACTAAAGCCCCCCCCCCTCCCCCCGCGTGGCGTGAGCTCGCGCCCTAGTATGGGGGACCTTTAGTACCGGTTGGTGTTACCAACCGGTACTAAAGGCTTTTTTTTTGAAAATTTTGGAAATTTTTTTGATTATTTTTTTTCGATTTTTAATTTTTCTGAATTATTTGGTGATTTAGTCTCTAATCACCTCTCTTAACTGCTCAAGTGTGGACCACTCATTCCAAATCATCTAACTTCCCGACCGGTCACCTATCCCTCTCACTACTCCAGCCCGAGCACGCTTAACTTTCGGGTTCTATTCTCCTTCATTTCCAAGTCTGCACGTGTTGTTTTCCTGATAATAGTAAGATGCCAATCCTATTAACCCTCAGGAGTTTAGCTTGAGCATAAAGTCACACATTTCACTGTTTGAGTTTAAAACTATTATTCTAAAAAACAGTAATTATTTAGTAACACTAATATTTCTTGAATAAGTTTGACCATAGTTTGACCATAGTTTGACCACAGTTTGACCAGATTTGACCAAAATTCAAAAAATTGAAATAATTATTTAGTAACACTAATATTCTTGAATAATTATGTAGTAACATTAATACTTCTTGAATTAGTAGTTTGACCAGATTTAACAAAAAAAATTTAAAAAACTTAAATTTGATCATATCTTTTTTTCCTTTTGGAATTTGAGGATTCTAAAAAATTGCAAACAGGCCGTAGGCGGTCTCCATCGAATGCGGATTTTCGTGCTGAATTTTTTGATATATTATACGTTTTTTTCTGACATCGTATGCAAAAGTTATAGCCGTTTTACATTTTCCCTACACTTTTTGCAAAACATGTCCAAATTTAAGTTTTCAAATTTTCCTAACTAGTAGATGTAGTAATATAACTACCTCACGAAGGATTTTATTTTTTGAAGTTTTTATCATTTTCTTTTCATTTTTTCAGAAC
>NW_021268553.1:0-1628 GCF_002162155.2 Triticum dicoccoides
TTTGTGATCATTCACTATTCTTGGTGATGAGTGCATGCATTTCAATCTCATCATTTTGAGCGCTCCACCAAGATGTATGTGACATGGAAGAGTAACCCATGACTCTAACTCTTTGTGCATTTGCAGTCCAAAGCAAATTTTAAATATGCACAAATTTAGGGGGAGCTCTTACTTATCACATACTTCTCAAAGCGACGATATATTTCATGCTTATTATCTTTTGTCGAAGCTTTGATCTATATGTTGTCATCAATTACCAAAAAGGGGGAGATTGAAAGTGCAACTATCCCTAGGTGGTTTTGGTAATTCATAACAACATATAGCTCATTGAGCTAATACTATTCCAAGATAATTATTTCAGGAAAGCTCAATGATTGGCATGGCATGGATGTGAAAGTGGAACCCTCAAAATGCTAAGAACAATGGATTGGCTCAAGCTCAAAAGCTCAAGACTCTTCATTTTATATTTTAGTGATCCAAGATCACAATGAGTCCATAGGAAAAGCTAATACTATTAAGGAGGGATGAGGTGTTGCTTAATGAGCCTCTTGCTTCATGTGCTTAGTGATATGCTCAAAAAACCCTCAACTACTTTCCCATATCCACATATGACCTAAACTCTAAGCCAAACTCGGTCCTACCGATTCTTCCTATCCGGCGCCACCGAGTTTCACTTGTCATTAGCCACTGCCAAACCCTAGCAATTCGGTTCTACCGATAAGGATCTCGGTCCCACCGAGATGGGGTTGCAAACTCTCTGTTTCCCTTTCATAACTTTTCGGTCCCACCGAAAGAGCGAATCGGTCCCACCGAGATTGCAATGTAAACTCAGTGTTTCCCCTTTGTAACTTTTCGGTCTCACCGAGTTCCACTCGGTCTCACCGAAAGAGCAAATCGGTCCCACCGAGTTTGCCTGACCAACTCTCTGGTTAGCTAATTACCAAATTCGGTCCCACCGAGTTTGTGTAATCGGTCTCACCGAGATTACGTTATGCCCAAACCCTAACCGAATCGGTCCTACCGAGTTGCATGTCAGTCCCACCGAAATTCCTAACGGTCACTAGGTTTACTATTTCGGTCAGACCGAGTTTTCTGATTCGGTCCCACCGAGATTGGTAAATTGTGTGTAACGGTTGGATTTTGTGTGGAGGCTATATATACCCCTCCACCTCTTTCTCATTCCGTGAGAGAGCCATCAGAACACACACACCATTCCAACTCATATGTTCTGAGAGAGAACCACCTACTCATGTGTTGAGACCAAGACATTCCATTCCTACCATATGAATCTTGATCTCTAGCCTTCCCAAGTTGCTTTCCACTCAAAATCTTCTTTCCACCAAATCCAAATCCTATGAGAGAGAGTTGAGTGTTGGGGAGACTATCATTTGAAGCACAAGAGCAAGGAGTTCATTACCTACACACCATTTGTTACTTCTTGGAGAGTGGTGTCTCCTAGATTGGCTAGGTGTCACTTGGGAGCCTCCGACAAGATTGTGGAGTTGAACCAAGGAGTTTGTAAGGGCAAGGAGATCGCCTACTTCGTGAAGATCTACCGCTAGTGAGGCAAGTCCTTCGTGGGCGATGGCCATGGTGGGATAGACAAGGTTGCTTCTTCTTGGACCCTT
>NW_021268554.1:0-1608 GCF_002162155.2 Triticum dicoccoides
CTGTCATGGTGATGTCACAACAGGATGGGCATCAAAGTTTGACCCCTTAGCAAGTATTACTTACTATCATATTATATTTGTATCATTGTCTAATATTGGGGTATTTTAAGTAAATATATTTTCTTTATCTTTTCAAATATTTACACAATACTCTAACTTCTCAAAAAAATGAACGAACGCAGTAACGCGCACGATCATGATCTAGTAACTCGCAAAACAAAAATGCGGCCTCTAAGCATGAGATCACCTAGATTTGATGAATTATTCCTCAGTACCATATAGAGTAGAGATCCTACCAAGACGTTCCCATTGGGAATAATTAAAAGTACTCCCTCCGTTTCTAAATATAAGACATTTTAGAGATTTTAATAGGGACTACATACGGTTGTATATAGACACATTTCAAAGCGTAGAGTCACTTAATTTGCTTTGTATGTAGTCTATATTGAAATATCTAAAAAAGACATATATTTAAGAATGAAGTAAGTAGTACTATATTTGAAAAGACATATTTAGGAATGGAGTAAGTACTATAATAGAGAATATATGGCCATAGAATACTTACCATATGTGTAACTTATCCTCGTCAACCGCTCCTATTTATATACCACGACCAAACAGACGTACCCGACCATAGCTAGTGAAACACGGGAGAAAGCCCTAGACTAGAAACCACAAATTGATCGAAGAATCGCCAAGCTCGATCGATTGCCGACACAGTATGGCGACCAGAGCTGCTTCTCTTGCTCTCTGCGCTCTTCTCGCACTCTCCCTAGGTTGGCCCCCCTCTCTCTCTCTCAGTTTCATAATTCTTGTCGTGATTTTAGTTCAAACTACTGGTTAACTGATCTGTGCTTGTTTACGTACACGATGCCTCAGTGTGTCAGGCAGTCTCTCGTGTGGATCCTGCTGGAGGGGTGGTGGTGACAGGGTACCCGTGCGGCAACGTGGTCGTCATCCGCGTCCCGCACGACGGTGTCTGCTAGCGGGACGGTTGCGGCGGGCTGTGCGTGGAGCAGTTCATGTGGAAGTACCCAGGCATCAAGGCCGTCATAGGCGACTGCACGGCGGAGAATACCCACGAATGCATCTGCTCTTTTCTTTGCTAGTTGAACTTGATGTACAAGAGTAGTAGCCAATGTTGTGATGTTGTTTTGCTCGGAGGAAATAAAACTTGCTGTGCATTCTTTTCTTCATTTGCTTTGTCAGCCCTAGCTATTTTGTTCTTGAGAATATATAATTGGGCCATATATGGACGGGCTCAAAATAGGGACTTCTTGTTGCCACGGGTAACAACACACTATTATTTGAGGAAAATAGAACGAGCAAGCAACGAGCAGATGATAGAGATCGCTCAGATCTGACACCTACCATAACCGCGCCATCCGCTGTCAATGTACGCATAACTGCGCCTTGCCGGCGGAGAAAAGAAGCCGACTTCGTGAAGATGGACGAAATGGTGGCCACCACGTCTGCGCGCGCCACCAGCATCGAGGAGAAGTTGAACATGGGAGGCCGCCGCCGCTTGGGTCACATGAAGCCCACCACCGAGGCGATGCCGGCGTACACAACCGGTGTCTTGCCCGGTCGCAGGCCACCATCGCCCCC
>NW_021268555.1:0-1608 GCF_002162155.2 Triticum dicoccoides
CTGTCATGGTGATGTCACAACAGGATGGGCATCAAAGTTTGACCCCTTAGCAAGTATTACTTACTATCATATTATATTTGTATCATTGTCTAATATTGGGGTATTTTAAGTAAATATATTTTCTTTATCTTTTCAAATATTTACACAATACTCTAACTTCTCAAAAAAATGAACGAACGCAGTAACGCGCACGATCATGATCTAGTAACTCGCAAAACAAAAATGCGGCCTCTAAGCATGAGATCACCTAGATTTGATGAATTATTCCTCAGTACCATATAGAGTAGAGATCCTACCAAGACGTTCCCATTGGGAATAATTAAAAGTACTCCCTCCGTTTCTAAATATAAGACATTTTAGAGATTTTAATAGGGACTACATACGGTTGTATATAGACACATTTCAAAGCGTAGAGTCACTTAATTTGCTTTGTATGTAGTCTATATTGAAATATCTAAAAAAGACATATATTTAAGAATGAAGTAAGTAGTACTATATTTGAAAAGACATATTTAGGAATGGAGTAAGTACTATAATAGAGAATATATGGCCATTGAATACTTACCATATGTGTAACTTATCCTCGTCAACCGCTCCTATTTATATACCACGACCAAACAGACGTACCCGACCATAGCTAGTGAAACACGGGAGAAAGCCCTAGACTAGAAACCACAAATTGATCGAGGAATCGCCAAGCTCGATCGATTGCCGACACAGTATGGCGACCAGAGCTGCTTCTCTTGCTCTCTGCGCTCTTCTCGCACTCTCCCTAGGTTGGCCCCCCTCTCTCTCTCTCAGTTTCATAATTCTTGTCGTGATTTTAGTTCAAACTACTGGTTAACTGATCTGTGCTTGTTTACGTACACGATGCCTCAGTGTGTCAGGCAGTCTCTCGTGTGGATCCTGCTGGAGGGGTGGTGGTGACAGGGTACCCGTGCGGCAACGTGGTCGTCATCCGCGTCCCGCACGACGGTGTCTGCTAGCGGGACCGTTGCGGCGGGCTGTGCGTGGAGCAGTTCATGTGGAAGTACCCACGCATCAAGGCCGTCATAGGCGACTGCACGGCGGAGAATACCCACGAATGCATCTGCTCTTTTCTTTGCTAGTTGAACTTGATGTACAAGAGTAGTAGCCAATGTTGTGATGTTGTTTTGCTCGGAGGAAATAAAACTTGCTGTGCATTCTTTTCTTCATTTGCTTTGTCAGCCCTAGCTATTTTGTTCTTGAGAATATATAATTGGGCCATATATGGACGGGCTCAAAATAGGGACTTCTTGTTGCCACGGGTAACAACACACTATTATTTGAGGAAAATAGAACGAGCAAGCAACGAGCAGATGATAGAGATCGCTCAGATCTGACACCTACCATAACCGCGCCATCCGCTGTCAATGTACGCATAACTGCGCCTTGCCGGCGGAGAAAAGAAGCCGACTTCGTGAAGATGGACGAAATGGTGGCCACCACGTCTGCGCGCGCCACCAGCATCGAGGAGAAGTTGAACATGGGAGGCCGCCGCCGCTTGGGTCACATGAAGCCCACCACCGAGGCGATGCCGGCGTACACAACCGGTGTCTTGCCCGGTCGCAGGCCACCATCGCCCCC
>NW_021268556.1:0-979 GCF_002162155.2 Triticum dicoccoides
CTTATTATTGGGCCAGGCCCATGTAATTTCGAAATACATAAGTATAGGCTATTTTTAGAGTCCGTATGTGTGGGGAAACAAGAGATAGGGTTGATTTCGGACTCCTCCACCAAGGGCCACGAAATTCCCCCCTCTTCCTCCATATATACAGCCCTTAGGGCATCGTTTAGACTTTGGGTTTTGTTTAGATTAAAAGTTCGCCATAGCTGCAACTTCGCGTACTTCGTTTGTGTTCAACGACCAGACAAAGGCGTCACAGAACCCCACCTTGATCAATAAAGCTTTCATCTTATATTCACAATATCCAGATTGCAATCTTAGTTTCTTGCTTGTTCTTCGTTTGCTCGCAGGAAACAGACCCTCGTGGTCAGGTTGATCGTGCTCCGGCGTGGTCAATAACCTCTCGGAGTTGGTTTAGCGATTGCTAAGGCACGACGTCCTCGCACGTTCGTAGTCGGATCGTCAAAGTCGACTTCCACCAAAGCGAAATCCACCATCTCATCGAAAGACGGGACACCTTTGCCTCTATCAGTGGTGGTATATGGACACGGATTGGTGGTGGTATATGGATACGGATTCGGAGCGGTGGTGGTAGACGGCAGGGGCGATGATGATGGTGCGGCGGCGGCGTGACAACTTATGACCAGAACTCGAAACTCTAAAAGACTAGACTCTAAGACCAGCAACTAGACACGACGATGCAACCGCAAATTCAACAAAGCAAAACCCTAAAAAGATTATGCAAAGGCTCAGATTGGTTCGGATATGATGAACTAACCCTAATTTTTTTTTGGTGGCTTTTTCGTGGACTGTAGGTATGAAGAACAGACTCGATCTAAACTACGAAAAACTGTAAAATCTCACCGAGCAACCTGGAAATCTGATACCACTTGATAGAGGCAAAGGTGTCCCGTCTTTCGATGAGATGGTGGATTTCGCTTTGGTGGAAGTCGACTTTGACGATCCGACTACGAACGTG
>NW_021268557.1:0-1332 GCF_002162155.2 Triticum dicoccoides
GGCCTGCCTAAGTGTTCCGGAGCAGTAGCAAGCTACCAGGGCTCAGTGGAAGCACTAGGAGACATTTCCCGGTAAGAGAGGCTACTAAGAATAAACAACTAGATAGTCAGATCCCACACATAGCAATACACATTACACGTACGCATAACATGCAAGTATGTGCTGTACAACATGGCATCACAGCATAACTCAACAACTCATATAGATAAAGGCTCAGAAGAGCCGTCATAGCATATATTGCAAATAGGGGTCACAAGACCCATCATACAGAGCATACAGGCAGCAAGCGGAAGCATTACATGTCTGGGTACAGACATCTACAAAAGAAAAAGGCTGAAGAGCCTGACTACCTACAACATCCGATCAAGATCGTAGCTGAGGTACTAGCTACTAGTCGAAGTCCAAGAGAACCCTAGTAAGACCGAAGTCTCCGCTGCAAAAACATAAATAAAGCAACATGAGTACAAAGGTACTCAGCAAGACTTACATCAGATCCTATCATACATGCATCTGTATCAAGAGGTAGTGTGGGGTTTAGTTGCAGCAAGCCAGCTTTGACTCTGTGGCTATCCTGTTCTACGACTACCAGAAACTCTTGAGGTGAAACAATGTACACGAGTCCACTAATCACCACACAATACACTACTATGGATTCATCCCCGTCTCCCTACGAGAAGGCCATCCATAGCACTCACACATGTCTTGAGCATTTTATAGAATCCACTTCAAGTTGTCTATGTACCATGTAAGCATCCAAGAAGTCCATAACCGCGGACCCGGCTATTCGAATAGATCATGTTAACCCTGCAGGGGTGTACTTCTTCACACACGCTCTCGCCACTTACCGCCATGTACACGTCATGTATCTCGGCAACCTTCAAGCGGAAGCCTGACGAGGGTGTCGGCCACGACCTGACTAACCACACAAGACTCTAGTCCAGGTTTATCGCCTATTCGGGTTCCATCCGCAAGGAGATCCGGCCGGGGTGTCGCTTACGGCCCCAAACGATGTGTACAGGGTTCCCGAGCCCACCAACCGGGTGCCACTCGGTACACCGGGCCACGTGTGCCTAGTCTGTCCCAAGCCCACCCTGCCGGGTGCCACTTGGTAGAAAAATAGCACTACCTACAAACACCAGAAACTAGTTGCGACTCCTGGACAGAGATCAAGTTGGTTAATAAGTCGAGAGGGCTTGGAGCGCCCGGAGCCCAATGTGTGGTAGTATCGAGTCATTGGACAACATACACAGAACTCAGGGCTTAAGGACGGTTCCAGTAAGACAACCCACCATGTACTCCTACATGGCCTCTCACCGCTACCTTTACCAAATC
>NW_021268558.1:0-1275 GCF_002162155.2 Triticum dicoccoides
CGCCTACTCGTCGCCTGCCTTCTACCGAAGAATTCAACCAAGTCATTGCGCCCACTCCAGCGCGCACTGCACCACCCTTCGCGCCCACTCCTGTACGTGTTGCTCCGCCCCTGGCAACCGCTCCGTCCACTCTGCGCAACACTACACGTATGGAGCCCATTAGCGAGGAGGAAGTCGAGTCCCCAACCTCGCTACGCCTCGCCCTCGGCAGGGCAAAGGAGGTCGTCAACATCTCTGCCTGAGTACGCTTAGCTGCCGTGTATTGTATCGCTTTGTAAGATATGTACATAGGTTGTGAGAAGTAGCCTGTTTGCGCATCATGTAGGATCTGGAGAAGTGCACTAGCCTAAATAACATGTCAGGATTATGTACGCATATCCTGAGTGATGTATTGTATAATTACCGCCCGCGTGTAAGATATGTAATGAGCAGTCCTTCTCCGTGCGCAAGTCGATTTGTTTTTCTTAAGTAAACTTGGATATTTAATTATATCTGCCAGCTTTATGCATTTATGGATCTGTTTTTGCGACTTTTTCCGCTTTTCTTATGAGTTTTACAAAATACATCCCCAGAGTGAAAAATGTCTCGTCCTTGGACACGCTCCATGCCAACTCCACCAGAGGAAAATTATGATGCACAACCCAACAACGAGTTCACTCAGGGACAGTCAAGCCAACAGGGCAGTGAATCGGCACTTTCACAAATGTGCCGCCTTTATGAGCAGAGTCAGCAACAACATCGTGAGATGATGAACCAAGTCATCAACATGGGGAATCATCATGGACAGTATCAGCAGCATTCCAAGTTATCTGAGCTACAGAAGACACGTCCTCAAACATTTTCTCACACTGACAAGCCTCTTGAAGCCGAGGACTGGCTTCGAGATATGGAGAGGAAATTAATTATTGCAAAATGTTCAGATCTCAAGAAAGTACTATATGCTCCACACTATCTCACAGGAGCAGCCGCATCGTGGTGGGAGAATTTTCTGCACATGCATCCCAACGAAAATGACATAACCTGGGATGATTTCAAGGAAGGTTTCCGTGGTGCACATATTCCTAAGAGTATTATGAAAATCAAGAAGAGAGAATTCGATGACCTCAAACAAAGGAACATGACAGTGTCAGATTACAACAGTCAATTTACCCTATTATCCCGCTACGCCAATGAGGAGCGTATGACTGAAATCAAGAAGATGGAGAAATTCCTTGACGGTCTGGCGCCCGCGCTTAAATGCCAACTGGTCGTGCACACTTTTCCTGATTTTAAAAC
>NW_021268559.1:0-974 GCF_002162155.2 Triticum dicoccoides
AGAACTGTTCTCTTCCATCTTGCAGCTATAGAACTTATTGGAGACTTCATATCTCTCAATCCGGGCATTTGCTTGAAATATTAACTTCAACTCCTGGAACATCTCATATGCTCCATGACGTTCAAAACGTCGTTGAAGTCCCGATTCTAAGCCGTAAAGCATGGCACACTGAACTATCGAGTAGTCATCAGCTTTGCTCTGCCAGACGTTCATAACATCTGGCGTTGCTCCAGCAGCAGGCCTGGCACCCAGCGGTGCTTCCAGGACGTAATTCTTCTGTGCAGCAATGAGGATAATCCTCAAGTTACGGACCCAGTCCGTGTAATTGCTACCATCATCTTTCAACTTTGCTTTCTCAAGGAACGCATTAAAATTTAACGGAACAACAGCACGAGCCATCTATCTACAATCAACATAAACAAGCAAGATACTATCAGGGACTAAGTTCATGATAAATTTTAAGTTCAATTAATATTATTAAAGAACTCCCACTTAGATAGACATGCCTCTAATCCTCTAAGTGATCACGTGATCCAAATCAACTAAACCATGTCCGATCATCACGTGAGATGGAGTAGTTTCATCGGTGAACATCATTATGTTGATCATATCTACTATATGATTCACGCTCGACCTTTCGGTCTCCGTGTTCCGAGGCCATATCTGCATATGCTAGGCTCGTCAAGTTTAACCTGAGTATTCTGCGTGCGCAACTGTTTTGCACCCGTTGTATTTGAACGTAGAGCCTATCACACCCGATCATCACGTGGTGTCTCAGCACGAAGAACTTTTGCAACGGTGCATACTCAGGGAGAACACTTCTTGATAATTTAGTGAGAGATCATCTTATAATGCTACCGTCAATCAAAGCAAGATAAGATGCATAAAAAGATAAACATCACATGCAATCAATATAAGTGATATGATATGGCCATCATTATCTTGTGCTTGTGATCTCCATCTCCGAAGCACCG
>NW_021268560.1:0-767 GCF_002162155.2 Triticum dicoccoides
GACGCGTGGGGCGGTCGTGTGGTGATGAGGTGACCAACCATGGCGACGCGCAGGGCGGTCGTGTGGTGATGAGGTGACCAACAATGGCGACGCGCGGGGCGGCCAAGTGGTGATGAGGTGACCAACTGATGGCGACGCGCGGGGCGGCTGAGTGGTGATGACGTGACCAACCAAGTGGCGACCCGCGGGCGGTCGAGTGGTGATTAGGTGACCAACCAATTGGCGACGCGCGGGGCGTCTGAGTGAAGTAGACGCGTCCCGCGGAGTGACGATGCACGGGGCGTGCGCGTGAAGTAGACGCGTCCCACGAAGTGACGATGCATGGGGCGACCGAGTGAAGTAAACGTGTCCCACGGAGTGACGATCTGCGGGACGTCCGGGTGAAGTAGACGTGTCCTGCAGACTGATGAGACGCGGGGCGTCCGAGTGAAGTAGACGCGTCCCGTGGAGTGACGACGCGCGGGGCGTCTGACTGAAGTTGACGCGTCCCGCGGAGTGGCTACGCACGGGGCTTCCGAGTGGTAATAAGGCGACCAACCAAATGGTGACGCGTGGCGCGGCCGAGAGGTGATGACGTGACACACCGAGTGGCGACGCGCGGGCGGCTGAGTGGTGATGAGGTGACCAACCGAGTGGCGATGCGCAGGGCGCCCGAGTGGTGATGAGGTGACCGACCGATGGCGACACGGGGGCGGCCGACTGGAGATGAGGTGACCGACCCATGGCGACGCGCGGGGCGGCCGAGTGGTAATGAGGTGACCCACCGA
>NW_021268561.1:0-767 GCF_002162155.2 Triticum dicoccoides
GACGCGTGGGGCGGTCGTGTGGTGATGAGGTGACCAACCATGGCGACGCGCAGGGCGGTCGTGTGGTGATGAGGTGACCAACAATGGCGACGCGCGGGGCGGCCAAGTGGTGATGAGGTGACCAACTGATGGCGACGCGCGGGGCGGCTGAGTGGTGATGACGTGACCAACCAAGTGGCGACCCGCGGGCGGTCGAGTGGTGATTAGGTGACCAACCAATTGGCGACGCGCGGGGCGTCTGAGTGAAGTAGACGCGTCCCGCGGAGTGACGATGCACGGGGCGTGCGCGTGAAGTAGACGCGTCCCACGGAGTGACGATGCGTGGGGCGACCGAGTGAAGTAAACGTGTCCCACGGAGTGACGATCTGCGGGACGTCCGGGTGAAGTAGACGTGTCCTGCAGAGTGATGAGACGCGGGGCGTCCGAGTGAAGTAGACGCGTCCCGTGGAGTGACGACGCGCGGGGCGTCTGACTGAACTTGACGCGTCCCGCGGAGTGGCTACGCACGGGGCTTCCGAGTGGTAATAAGGCGACCAACCAAATGGTGACGCGTGGCGCGGCCGAGAGGTGATGACGTGACACACCGAGTGGCGACGCGCGGGCGGCTGAGTGGTGATGAGGTGACCAACCGAGTGGCGATGCGCAGGGCGCCCGAGTGGTGATGAGGTGACCGACCGATGGCGACACGGGGGCGGCCGACTGGAGATGAGGTGACCGACCCATGGCGACGCGCGGGGCGGCCGAGTGGTAATGAGGTGACCCACCGA
>NW_021268562.1:0-1560 GCF_002162155.2 Triticum dicoccoides
CCATGTCCGGGACTGGGCTCCGCCGGGCTGGCACTGGTAGGTGCTACCTGGAGGGGCGCGCCGCTTGGTGAGGAACCCGACCTCGGGTCCAGTTGTCGACCCTGATCTTCTTTGGTGGCGTTCGCGTGGGCCACATTCGGTGCAGAGGCAGCCGGCCCCACCGGAGGTGGTGCGTCGCCGTGTCAGGGAGGAAGATGAGCACGTCCATCGCTACATGGCTGCTATGGACGACGTCAGGTTCTCCACTACTTGGCGGGCTCTTTGGGCAGATGACCGAAGATATGATCCTGTGATGGTTCCTTCTCTTTGGGTGTGCACCGCCCGCGCCCCAGGAACCGCGAGTGGCACCCTAGATTCTTCTGTAGTACTCGATCTTTATTAGGTACCTAGCCGGTGATGTATTCGATATATAGTATTCGAGACGATGTATTCGAGATTATATATATTAAGACGATGATGTATTCGAGATTATATATTCAAGAGGATGTATTCGAGATTCGTGCATTGATTAATTGATTAATTGCATCCATGCATTGTAATTTGAATACTAAATTGTTTCATATTTCTTCCGTATTATTAGTAAAGTAAAAGCTATGACGGACAATACCAACAGAGAGAGAGAAGAGGAATTGTTCAACATCATACGCAGTCCTCACAGGCTAGATGATCTGAATGAAGCAGATGACGGCTCCCAATATCTTAACAATACCGGAGAGGGTGATGAAAAGATATTCGATCTCGACGACCGGGCTGATGAAGTCATGAACTATGATTATGATTATGACACAGACAATGTTTGTGATGACACAGACAATGCTGATCTTCAAATAACAAACACTACCGGCGAGGTATATTTATATAAGCATGCATCATGGTGATCATCACATGTTTTTTTATTGAAGATATATTAACGAATCGATCTCTCTTCTTTCAGCCCTCCGGATCGAGCAAATCTGCTTGTACAGACAGCAAGACAAAGCGAGGCCCGGGCAGATTGTTGAAGGATGGTGTAAAGTACCACATCGAATCCATCAAACCTAGTGGGGAACCCCTCACGCCTAAGAGCATTGCGAAGAAGTGGACTCGTCAGTGCGGAGCTCTTGTGAAGGACAAACTCCCGATCTCCATTCAAGAATGGAAGAGCCAAAGACTAAACGTCCAGGTGTTACTTGGGTCGATGGCAGAGCCAAAGAAGACCTAGTGAAATCTCTGATGGAACATTTCACCCTACCAGATCATTTCACTAAAGCAGATGTGGACAAAGTCAAGGCCGCCGCTCTTAAGAAGATGGCAATTGCATTCAACACCCACAAGAAAACTGTATGGGCCAACTACCTCGCTAATGAAAGGAAGACTCCAGATTTCAAGGGAACACTGGAGAAGCAAAGAGAACATTGGGACGATTTCGTGATCTTCAAGGATTCAGAAATATCTAAGGAACGGTCGATGAAAAACAAGGCAAATGCCGCAAGAAAGACGCGGTTCCATAGGCTGGGTCCAGGTGGCTACGCGGTGGCATTGCCTAAGTGGGATAAGTCTGAGCAAGAGATGGAGGATGCA
>NW_021268563.1:0-1094 GCF_002162155.2 Triticum dicoccoides
GATACACCTTAGGGAAGGTGACTCGTAGAGATATCCCCTTAAGTGGCAAAAAGAATTACTTTTGATTCAGAGATCATTGAGACTCTTTAAACCAGCCTAAGGCAATTCTCGAGCAATCGTTTGGAGGGGGTCGGTAGAATGGCATACTCGGACTTGGATGATGTGGACTACCTTGTTGAAGACAACGCAATGTATGATTTTTGCTTATCACCGGAAATGGAAGAGACCCATGGTAGAATGGCACATTGGCGGTGCAAGCTGGGAACAAAATGCAAATGCTGGGAATGATTCTGGTAACTGGGGGAAGAACCCAACAATAAAGAGTGAATTCACTGTTGGAGTGGTTATAGCATAACCGAGGAAATCTGGGGCAATCCCAGTTAGTGCCGATGATAACACGTAGCGCTTGTGCGTGCTCTCAAGAACTTGAGCATTTTCATAATCATCAAGGTTTTACCAACATCCGTGTCAAGGATGCTGACAACACAACATACTACCATGATGAATAGCGATGGACGATGCAGATGCAAAGGAGGATAACACTTTCTCAGATTTCACCTTAGCAAGCCAAGGAACAAAATCTAGACGATCGACCGAGAGACATTTAGCACTCCGCTTCTAATGTTCTCCTTGATGTACTAGCATATCCCATTCCTTGAAATGGTCTGGTATCTAGAACATCAAGTAAAGGTCGGACTTCGGGAGCACAAAAATCCATAAGGAACAACTAGGGAGTAGATCCTACGAAATCCTTATGGGGAGGTGGCCAACTTCTTCAATCAAGATACTACAATAATAGGTCTTTCGGCTGGGTGGTGCTGGCCACGACATCCACTTTACCAGTTATCGAGGAACCAATATTATAGTTCTTGGGAAATGTTCCAAACCATCATATCTGCCTGAGATTCAGATCTGGTTGGTGTCAGGATATTCCAGACTCATCGAGTCTAGGAAGGAAAACGAAAGTTTGCAACACAAATCGACGAGATGACGTTGCGAGATTCTCGGGAAATGAACTACGATAGTAAGCTCCAAAACATGAGCTGGTTCTGCTACAAACATGTGAACACGTTGTCCCAGACAAGCATGACCAC
>NW_021268564.1:0-1129 GCF_002162155.2 Triticum dicoccoides
AATGTAACTAGATTGGTGACTCTAGTGCAAGTGGGAGACTGTTGGAAATATGCCCTAGAGGCAATAATAAAAGTATTATTATATTTCAATGTTCATGATAAATGTCTTTTATTCATGCTATAACTGTATTATCCGGAAATCGTAATACACGTGTGAATACTTAGACCACAATATGTCCCTGGTGAGCCTCTAGTTGACTAGCTCGTTGTGATCAACAGATAGTCATGGTTTCCTGACTATGGACATTGGATGTCGTTGATAACGGGATCACATCATTAGGAGAATGATGTGATGGACAAGACCCAATCCTAAGCATAGCATAAAAGATCGTGTAGTTCGTTTTGCTAGAGCTTTGCCAATGTCAAGTATCTCTTCCTTCGACCATGAGATCGTGTAACTCCCGGATATCGTAAGAGTGCCTTGGGTGTATCAAACGTCACAACGTAACTGGGTGACTATAAAGGTGCATTACAGGTATCTTTGAAAGTATCTGTTGGGTTGACACGGATCGAGATTGGGATTTGTCACTCCGTATGACGGAGAGGTATCTCTGGGCCCACTCGGTAATGCATCATCATAATGAGCTCAATGTGACCAAGGTGTTGGACACGGGATCATGCATTACGGTACGAGTAAAGTGACTTGCCGGTAACGAGACTGAACAAGGTATTGGGATACCGACGATCGAGTCTCGGGCAAGTAACGTACTGATTGACAAAGGGAATTGCGTACAGGGTTTGATCGAATCCTCGACATCGTGGTTCATCCGATGACAACATCGAGGAGCATGTGGGAGCCATCATGGGTATCCAGATCCCGCTGTTGGTTATTGACCTAAGAGCGTCTCGGTCATGTCTGCATGTCTCCCGAACCCGTAGGGTCTACACACTTAAGGTTCGGTGACGCTAGGGTTATTAGGAAGACTAGTATGTGACTACCGAATGTTGTTCGGAGTCCCGGATGGGATCCTGGACGTCACGAGGAGCTCTGGAAGGGTCCGGAGGTAAAGATTTATATATGGGAAGTTGTCAAACGGACACCGGGAAGTTTCGGGGTCATACCGGTATTGTACCGGGGCCACCGGAAGGGTTCCGGGGGTCCACCGGGAGGGGCCACCCCTCCCGGGGGG
>NW_021268565.1:0-1931 GCF_002162155.2 Triticum dicoccoides
GCACCATTCCGAGGATGAAGCAACTTGGGAAAGGGAGGATCGTCTTCGACTCGAGTATCCCGCCTTCTTCCCGGAGGAACCCAAATCTCGGGACGAGATTCTTTTGAGTGGGGGTGAGTTGTCACACCCTAGCTAGTCATGCATTAGAGTGTTGCATCATGTTTACTCTTTCATCAGAAACTTGAAATGGGGATCTGTGAAACCCTCAGAACCATTTTGAAAATGACCCAAATAAAAATTTCTCCAAAAGGGTCCAAGAAAATGCTCATGTTGCTCTCTGAAAATATTGGACAGAGATAAAAATCAAACCAATATTTTTAGTGGCTCATGGACATTTATTTTGGGCATTTGGAATTAATGCATAAATATTTGCATTGGAAATATATTAATTATATATATTAATATATGCCCAAATATTATGCCAATTATAAAAGAGCTCTGGAATAATATAAATAGCTCTTGCAAAAATTGGCATAAGTTAAATAAATGATTTAATATATTATTTAAATCAAAACAAATGTCAGAAATTAAAAAAAAGGAAAATATATAACAGGAGGAGCTTACCTGGGCTCCTCCACTGTGCGGCCCAGCCAGCTGGCTGGCCCAGCCAGCAGCCGGCCCAGCCCACCTCCCTCCTCTGTCGTCTTCGTCCCGACAGAGGGAGGGGAGTGTGGTCGGCGCGCGCGCGCGCCACCGCGCCACGCCACCTGCTCGCCTGCTTGCCTGGCCTCCCCTCCTCGCTCGACGCCCTGGACGACGCCACGCCCTCCCCCCTGCTCTCTCTCACTCTCCCCCGGCTCTCCTCTCCTCTCCCTCGCTCTCTCTCTCGCCCGGCCGAACACCACACTCGCCGCCGTTCGCCATAGCCACCGTCTCCGACCACCCCTCGCTCCCCCGACTAGCTCAGGAGCTCCGCCTCGACTCCCTCTTCCTCCCCACCGCTCCACAGCTCCCCGGAAGCCCTGCATCGCCGCCACGTCGCTGTTCCTCTCTTCGGGCTCCGACCACCGTCGCCGTCGATTCGCCGTCTCCAGCGCGTCCCCGAGCCCATTTCGACGCCCACTGCAACCGCGGTGAGCTACGCCACCGTTTCCCCCTCTCCTTCCCCTCGTTCCCTCACCGTAGCCACCTCCCCACCACGGCCGAACCTCCGCCGTCGCCGAGCTCGCCGTCGACGCAGCTCCGGTGACCATTTGGTCACCCCGGCGAGTCCAACGAGTTCGCAAGACCCCGTAGAGCATCCCTAGCGCCTCGCTTTGCTCGACTTCGAGCTCCAGCACCGTTCCCGTGCACGACCGAACCCCGGCGGCCGCAGCCGAGCTCGCCGCCGTTGACTCCGGCCACCCCGACCCCAACGGGCCCCGCCAAGAGCTGCGGGTTGGCCTCAGCTCCACTCCGGTGGTCTCCGCGGCCCCTCTGGTGGCCGAAATGACCAAAACCACTTCCGCCGCCGCGTCGGGCTCGCCGGCGACTAAACGCCGACAGCCGACATCCACTTTGACCACGGGTGGGCCCTGGTTGACTCCCCTGAGTCAATGACAGGTGGGGCCCAGCCCTGTTAATTAAACAGGATTAGTTTTAATTAAGTTTTAATTAAAATAATCACCCTGACATGCGGGACCCACTGTCAGGTTTGACCTGGACCAGTTCCGTTGACCTGCTGACGTCACACTGACGTCAGGCTGACGCAGTAATTGATTTTCTGGATTTAATTTAAATCAGGAAATTCCAGAATATTATTTAAACTTCAAAAATTCATAACTTTTATTCTGTAACTCCAAATTGGACAAATTATATATGAAAAATGATCAGAAAAATCCAATCTATCCATCTGTACTATTTTCATGCATGATCAAACAAGTTAAATTGATGTTTTAAGCAGAACAAGAAAAGGCACTTTAAAAGGCCATATTTGAATTTGGAATTTGAAT
>NW_021268566.1:0-924 GCF_002162155.2 Triticum dicoccoides
CTTTGTGCTATGCTTAGGATTGGGTCTTGTCCATCACATCATTCTCCTAATGATGTGATCCCGTTATCAACGACATCCAATGTCCATAGCCAGGAAACCATGACTATCTGTTGATCACAACGAGCTAGTCAACTAGAGGCTCACTAGGGACATATTGTGGTCTATGTATTCACACGTGTATTATGATTTCCGGATAATACAGTTATAGCATGAATAAAAGACAATTATCATGAACAATGAAATATAATAATACTTTTATTATTGCCTCTAGGGCATATTTCCAACAGTCTCCCACTTGCACTAGAGTCACTAATCTAGTTACATTGTGATGAATCGAACACCCATAGAGTTTTGGTGTTGATCATGTTTAGCTCGCGAGAGAGGTTTAGTCAACGGATCAGCGACATTCAGATCCGTATGTACTTTGCAAATTTCTATGTCTCCATCTTGAACATTTTCATGGATGGAGTTGAAACGACGCTTGATGTGCCTGGTCTTCTTGTGAAACCTGGGCTCCTTAGCAAGGGCAATAGCTCCAGTGTTGTCACAGAAGAGTTTGATTGGCCCCGACGCATTGGGTATGACTCCTAGGTCGGTGATGAACTCCTTCACCCAAATAGCTTCATGCGCTACCTCCGAGGCTGCCATGTACTCCGCTTCACATGTAGATCCCGCCACGACGCTCTGCTTGCAGCTGCACCAGCTTACTGCTCCACCATTCAACATATACACGTATCCGGTTTGTGACTTAGAGTCATCCAGATCTGTGTCGAAGCTAGCGTCGACGTAACCCTTTACGACGAGCTCTTCGTCACCTCCATAAACGAGAAACATGTCCTTTGTCCTTTTCAGGTACTTCAGGATATTCTTGACCGCTGTCCAGTGTTCCTTGCCGGGATTACTCTGGTATCTTGCTACCAAACT
>NW_021268567.1:0-1231 GCF_002162155.2 Triticum dicoccoides
ACATGATCTTGAAGGTGTTCAAGATGGATCAGTCAAAGAAGAAGTTCTTGCCTGAGTTGTAAGGTACGAAGTTAAGACTTAAAGCTCGACCATGGCAGAATAGAGAGAAAGGACGAAGGTCGTCTCCTATGCTTAAGACATAGGCTCTACAGTATGCTATGCTGTGTACCGCACCTGAAGTGTGCCTTGCCATGAGTTAGTCAAGGGGTACAAGAGTGATCCAAGAATGGATCACAGACAGCGGTCAAAGTTATCCTTAGTAACTAGTGGACTAAGGAATTTTCTCGATTATGGAGGTGATAAAAGAGTTCGTCGTAAAGGGTTATGTCGATGCAAGCTTGACACCTATCCGGATAGCTCTGAGTAGAGAGACCGGATACATATAATGGAGCAATAATTTAGAATAGCTCCAAGTAGAACAGTTATTTGGAATAGCTCCAAATAGAGCGTGGTAGCTACATCTAGGCGATGACATAGAGATTTGTAAAGCACACACGGATCTGAAAGGTTCAGACCCGTTGACTAAAAAAACCTCTCTCACAAGCAACATGATCAAACATAAAACTCATTGAGTGTTAATCACATAGTGATGTGAACTAGACTACTGATTCTAGTAAACTCTTGGGTGTTAGTCACATGGCGATGTGACCTGTGAGTGTTAATCACATGGCGATGTGAACTAGATTATTGACTCTAGTGCAAGTGGGAGACTGTTGGAAATATGCCCTAGAGGCAATAATAAAAGTATTATTATTATATTTCCTTGTTCATGATAATTGTCTTTTATTCATGCTATAACTGTATTATCCGGAAACCGTAATACACGTGTGAATACATAGACCACAATATGTCCCTAGTGAGCCTCTAGTTGACTAGCTCGTTGTGATCAACAGATAGTCATGGTTTCCTGGCTATGGACATTGGATGTCGTTGATAACGGGATCACATCATTAGGAGAATGATGTGATGGACAAGACCCAATCCTAAGCATAGCACAAAGATCGTGTAGTTCGTTTGCTAGAGCTTTGCCAATGTCAAGTATCTCTTCCTTTGACCATGAGATCGTGTAACTCCTGGATACCGTAGGAGTGCTTTGGGTGTATCAAACGTCACAACGTAACTGGGTGACTATAAAGGTGCACTACAGGTATCTCCGAAAGTATCTATTGTTTTATGCGGATCGAGACTGGGATTTGTCACTCCGTGTAAACGGAGAGGTATCTCTGGGCCC
>NW_021268568.1:0-698 GCF_002162155.2 Triticum dicoccoides
AATCGGCCGAAACTGCGAGTGTTGATGATCGACACGTAAACGCACCCCGGGGTTTGTTAATTGCGCAAGTCACACCGGGACCCCAAACAGTGAGTAATAGTCCACGAAACGGGCCAGAATCGGCCACAACTGTGAGTGTTCATGACCGGCACGTAAACGCATTTTGGGGTTCAACAACTATGGAAATGGCTTCGGGACCCCTAAATGTTGAGTAATAGTCCTCGAATCGCGTCAGAATTGGCCCAAACTGTGAGTGTTGAGGACAGACACGCAAACGCACCCCGGGAATTGTCAATCATGGAAATCGCTCTGGGACGCCAAAATGGTGAATAATCGTGCACGAAATGGACCAGAGTCGACCAAAATTGTGTGTTGATGACTGACATGTAAACGCACCACGGAGTTCGTCAATCGTGGAAATCACTGCGGGGCGCCCAAATCTAATTAATAGTGCAAGAAACGGGCCAAAATCGGCCCAAACTACGATTGTTGATGATCGACACGTAAGCGCACCATGGGGTTCAACAACCATGGAAATCGCTTTGGGCCCCAAAACGGTGAGTAATAGTCGACGAAACGGGCCAGAAGTGGCCCAAAATGCGAGTGTTGCTAACCGACACATAAACGCACCCCGGTGTTCGTCAATCATGGAAATCACACCGGGACGCCAAAACAGAGTAATAGTCCAAGAAACGGGC
>NW_021268569.1:0-1680 GCF_002162155.2 Triticum dicoccoides
TCATATTTGTAACTCACAGCAGGAGCTGCGGAATAAACGGAGACTGGCGAAGGACGAGGTGACGATGCGCGTCGGGAATGGTTCCAGAGTCGATGTGATCGCCGTCGGCACGCTGCCTCTACATTTACCTACGGGATTAGTTTTGAACCTTAATAATTGTTATTTAGTGCCAAGTTTGAGCATGAACATTGTATCTGGATCTCGTTTAATACGAGATGGCTACTCATTTAAGTCTGAGAATAATGGTTGTTCGATTTATATGAGAGATATGTTTTATGGTCATGCTCCGATGGTCAATGGTTTATTCTTAATGAATCTCGAGCGTAATATTACACATGTTCATAGTGTAGATGCCAAAAGATTGAAAGTTGATAACGATAGTCCCACATACTTGTGGCACTGCCGCGTTGGTCACATTGGTGTCAAGCGCATGAAGAAGCTCCATGCCGATGGACTTTTAGAGTCTCTTGATTATGAATCGTTTGACACGTGCGAACCATGCCTCTTAGGCAAAATGACCAAGACTCCGTTCTCCGGAACAATGGAGCGAGCAACCAACTTGTTGGAAATCATACATACCGATGTGTGCGGTCCAATGAGCGTTGAGGCTCGCGGAGGATATCGTTATGTTCTCACCCTCACAGATGACTTGAGTAGATATGGGTATGTCTACTTAATGAAACACAAGTCTGAGACCTTTGAAAAGTTCAAGGAATTTCAGAATGAGGTGGAGAATCAACGTGACCGAAAGATAAAATTCTTACGATCAGATCGTGGAGGAGAATACTTAAGTCACGAATTTGGTACACACTTAAAGAAATGTGGAATCGTTTCACAGCTCACGCCGCTTGGAACACCTCAGCGAAACGGTGTGTCCGAACGTCGTAATCGCACTCTATTGGATATGGTGCGGTCTATGATGTCTCTTACCGATTTACCGCTATCATTTTGGGGATACGCTCTAGAGACAGCTACATTCACTTTAAATAGGGCACCGTCTAAATCCGTTGAGACGACACCGTATGAATTATGGTTTGGAAAGAAACCTAAGCTGTCGTTTCTAAAAGTTTGGGGATGCGAAGCTTATGTCAAGAAACTTCAACCTGAAAAGCTCGAACCCAAGTCGGAAAAATGCGTATTCATAGGATACCCTAAGGAAACTATAGGGTATACCTTCTACTTAAGATCCGAAGGCAAGATCTTTGTTGCCAAGAACGGATGCTTTCTGGAAAAAGAGTTTCCCTCGAAAGAAGTAAGTGGGAGGAAAGTAGAACTCGATGAAGTACTACCTCTTGAGAGGGATAGTGACGCAGCACAGGAAACCATTCCTGTGATGCCCACACCAACTGAAGAGGAAAACCATGATAATGATCAAAGTACTTCGGATCAAGTTACTGCTGAACTTCGTAGGTCCACAAGGACACGTTCCGCACCAGAATGGTACGGCAACCCTGTCCTGGAAATCATGTTGTTAGACAACAATGAACCTTCGAACTATGAAGAAGCAATGACGGGCCCGGATTCCAACAAATGGCTTGAAGCCATGAAATCCGAGATAGAATCCATGTATGAAAACAAAGTATGGACTTTGACAGACTTGCCCGATGATCGGCGAGCGATAGAAAACAAATGGATCTTTAAGAAGAAGACGGACGCGGATGGTAATGTTACCATCTATAA
>NW_021268570.1:0-891 GCF_002162155.2 Triticum dicoccoides
ATATCACATCACATAGCATACCCTGCAAAAACAAGTTAGACGTCCTCTAATTGTTGTTTGCATGTTTTACGTGGCTGCTATGGGTTCTAGCAAGAACGTTTCTTACCTACGCAAGACCACAACGTGATATGCCAATTGCTATTTACCCTTCATAAGGACCCTTTTCATCGAATCCGTTCCGACTAAAGTGGGAGAGACTGGCACCCGCTAGCCACCTTATGCACCAAGTGCATGTCAATCGGTGGAACCTGTCTCACGTAAGAGTACGTGTAAGGTCGGTCCGGGCCGCTTCATCCCACAATACCGTCGAAACAAGATTGGACTAGTAACGGTAAGCATATTGAACAACATCAACGCCCACAACTACTTTGTGTTCTACTCGTGCAAAGAATCTACGCAATAGACCTAGCTCATGATGCCAATGTTGGGGAACGTAGCAGAAATTCAAAATTTTCCTACGCGTATCACCAAGATCTATCTATGGAGAGACCAGCAACGAGTAGAAAGAGAGTGCATCTACATACCCTTGTAGATCGCTAAGCGGAAGCGTTCAAGTGAACGGGGTTGATGGAGTCGTACTCGTCGTGATTCAGATCACCGATGATCAAGTGCCGAACGGACGACACCTCCGCGTTCAACACACGTACAGCCCGGTGACGTCTCCCACGCCTTGATCCAGCAAGGAGAGAGGGAGAGGTTGAGGAAGACTCCATCCAACAGCAGCACAACGGCGTGGTGGTGGTGGAGGAGCGTGGCAATCCCGCAGGGCTTCGCCAAGCACCATGGGAGAAGAGGAGGAGAACTTGGGAGAGAGGGAGGGGCTGCACCAAAGGCATAAGGTATGTTTGGGAGGCCCTCCTACCCCACTATATATAGGGATCCCAAGGGGGG
>NW_021268571.1:0-2034 GCF_002162155.2 Triticum dicoccoides
GGGCATCTTATAATCATATACCAGAATCTTTAGAAGTAATTAACTCAAGCTCGAAGGCAGAGCATGGTTGAGGAAGCAGACGATACAATTTACCATAGGCATTATGTATCAGAGAAAAGGCTCACAAGGTTATTGAATATGAAGGGCGTTGTCAGATAAAATCCAACAAAGGATCTGGTGGTCCACAAGGTACCTGATGTGAGCATCGGTACTCAACCAGAGGAGGAAAGAATGCAAGGAGATCAGTTTATAGAAACAACTGACTAACTCAATTGTCAAATGCAAAGGAATTATGATTTCCAAATCAAGGGATCATAAGTAATGCTCTGAGTAGGGATGGATAAATTGAATAGCCTTACGGTACAATCAATGACAATTGGATTGGTCGAGAACCAATTCCGGTTAAAAGAATGGCAGCTTAGCCGGAGAAGTAATTTATAAGGATCAATGATGATTGCGTGCATTCGCAAACATATTGAGTCAACAGACTCAAAATGATAATGACAAGGAATGTCATTAAGACTACGAGACTTATGGGATTAACCATAATGCGAGCAAGCAAGAATTTAAAGAGCCAAGGGCTCCAGAGGATTTTTGGAAGATCGAATAGTATTTTGAAGACTTTTGTGAAACTCATGAACAACTGGGGATGAGCGGATACTTGACAAGTGCGGGGATTTATTTGAAGGGGTATTCATGTGGCAAAGAACTGCTAGGCAGTAGGCATGAAGTATTCTCGGAACAATAGAGAAAACTTCGGGTATCTTGTAATAACAAGAACAATGGGGAATGATCGTAAGAAGGGCAAGCGTAAGTAGTTATCCATAAGGATTTATCGGTGGTCGGGAATAGCAAAAGTGATGGGCACAAAGTCTCGAGAGAATATCAAAGAGTATCTCCGAAATCTTCTGATGCAGTCGGTGACCATCTGGACTGAAAGGGCTCTCCGGGAGAAAGTATTTTCGAGAACCTAAAGTTAGTTTTTAGTAAAAATCATTTAACCCGAATAGAAGAGGGTTCAGAATCCCAGAGTAAAGGTCGAGGAATAAAAGATCCTAATACCTCCCGATGGCGACGTGGGCCCATGGGCCACACAGCCATGTTAGTAAAAGTTTTTCAACGACTAGACTCGACTTCGGCCCAGGAGTTGGAAAAGGGGATTCCTACAGGCAGTCGGCTCTGAAACCAACTTGTGACGCCCCCGATTTAATCGTACACTAATCATGCACGCAAATGTGTACGATCAAGATCAGGGACTCACGGGAAGATATCACAACACAACTCTAAAACATAAATAAGTCATACAAGCATCATAATACAAGCCAGGGGCCTCGATGGCTCGAATACAAGTGCTCGATCATAGACGAGTCAGCGGAAGCAACAATATCTGAGTACAGACATAAGTTAAACAAGTTTGCCTTAAGAAGGCTAGCACAAACTGGGATACAGATCGAAAGAGGCGCAGGCCTCCTGCCTGGGATCCTCCTAAACTACTCCAGGTCGTCGTCAGCGGGCAGCACGTAGTAGTAGGCACCTCCGGTGTAGTAGGGGTCATCGTCGACGGTGGCGTCTGGCTCCTGAACTCCAGCATCTGGTTGCGACAACCAGAAAGAAAGGAAGGGGGGAAAAGGGGGGAGAAAGCAACCGTGAGTACTCATCCAAAGTACTCGCAAGCAAGGAACTACACTACATATGCATGGGTATATGTGTAAGGAGGCCATATCGGTGGACTGAACTGCAGAATGCCAGAATAAAAGGGGGATAGCTAGTCCTATCGAAGACTACGCTTCTGGCAGCCTCCGCCTCGCAGCACGTAGAAGAGAGTAGATTGAAGTCCTCCAAGTAGCATCTCCAAGTAGCATCTCCAGTAGCATCGCATAGCATAATCCTACCCGGCGATCCCCTCCTCATATCCCTGAGGGAGAGCGACCACCGGTTGTATCTGGCACTTGGAAGGGTGTGTTTTATTAAGTATCCGGTTCTAGTTGTCATAAGGTCAAGGTACAACTCCAAGTCGTCCTGTTACCGAAGATC
>NW_021268572.1:0-1393 GCF_002162155.2 Triticum dicoccoides
TTCTTTTTGAAGTTCCCCTTTTTCTTCCCTTTGCCCTTTTTCTTGAAACTAGTGGTCTTGTTAACCATCAACACTTGATGCTCCTTCTTGATTTCTACCTCCGCAGCTTTTAGCATTGCGAAGAGCTCGGGAATAGTCTTGTTCATCCCTTGCATATTATAGTTCATCACGAAGCTCTTGTAGCTTGGTGGTAGTGATTGGAGAATTCTGTCAATGACGCAATCATCTGGAAGATTAACTCCCAATTGAATCAAGTGATTATTATACCCAGACATTTTGAGTATATGCTCACTGACAGAACTGTTCTCTTCCATCTTGCAGCTATAGAACTTATTGGAGACTTCATATCTCTCAATCCGGGCATTTGCTTGAAATATTAACTTCAACTCCTGGAACATCTCATATGCTCCATGACGTTCAAAACGTCGTTGAAGTCCCGATTCTAAGCCGTAAAGCATGGCACACTGAACTATCGAGTAGTCATCAGCTTTGCTCTGCCAGACGTTTCATAACATCTGGCGTTGCTCCAGCAGCAGGCCTGGCACCTAGCGGTGCTTCCAGGACGTAATTCTTCTGTGCAGCAATGAGGATAATCCTCAAGTTACGGACCCAGTCCGTGTAATTGCTACCATCATCTTTCAACTTTTGCTTTCTCAAGGAACGCATTAAAATTTAACGGAACAACAGCACGAGCCATCTATCTACAATCAACATAAACAAGCAAGATACTATCAGGGACTAAGTTCATGATAAATTTTAAGTTCAATTAATCATATTATTAAAGAACTCCCACTTAGATAGACATCCCTCTAATCCTCTAAGTGATCACGTGATCCAAATCAACTAAACCATGTCCGATCATCACGTGAGATGGAGTAGTTTCATCGGTGAACATCATTATGTTGATCATATCTACTATATGAATCACGCTCGACCTTTCGGTCTCCGTGTTCCGAGGCCATATCTGCATATGCTAGGCTCGTCAAGTTTAACCTGAGTATTCTGCGTGCGCAACTGTTTTGCACCCGTTGTATTTGAACGTAGAGCCTATCACACCCGATCATCACGTGGTGTCTCAGCACGAAGAACTTTTGCAACGGTGCATACTCAGGGAGAACACTTCTTGATAATTTAGTGAGAGATCATCTTATAATGCTACCGTCAATCAAAGCAAGATAAGATGCATAAAAAGATAAACATCACATGCAATCAATATAAGTGATATGATATGGCCATCATTATCTTGTGCTTGTGATCTCCATCTCCGAAGCACCGTCATGATCACCATCGTCACCGGCGCGACACCTTGATCTCCATCGTAGCATCGTTGTCGTCTCGCCAATCTTATGCTTCCACGACTATCACTACCGTTTAGTAATAAAGTAAAGCATTA
>NW_021268573.1:0-1084 GCF_002162155.2 Triticum dicoccoides
ATAAAAGAAAATGATGAAAATGTCAAAAAAATAAAAGAAACTAAGTTTCCCGTGTGATATGTGGCCTAGTTATTGGGAAAATTTGCAAATATGAATTTTGACTTCATTTGCAAAATCTCGCGAGAATTTGTAAAAATGGGCATAACTTTTGCATACTAACTCGGATGAAAAAGCTTTTTATATGAAAAATCATCTACTCAAAAAGTTACATCCAAATTTCAGCTGGTGTTCAATCCTTTGAACATGTTGTGTTATGAAGACATGCCACATGAGTTACGTGAACTGATTGCGGATCTCGGGCTCACTTCCCTGTCGCAATCGCAAACGCAGTCGCAGACGCAGTAACAGTCATTTGGGGCACTGTTTTCTACTGGGTGCAAAAGGTTGTGCATGGACAATAGCTAGGGTTTGATGTTGTGTTTGTGTGCGCTGACTAAGGTAGATAATGTATGAAAATACTTTTTATTCTGTCGTTGTGTTTCTTCTTGTTCTTTTATGCAGCAGTGCATGTGGATGAATTTGTATATGTATATGTATTTTATATCAATATCTCATACAATATATATAAGTGTATAATTTTATTTTTTGTTGACGACCATGGTCTATGCGAACTGGCATTTTGTCACGCTTATATGTATGATATGTGTTTGATAAACTGTATCGCATTTGATGCCGAACTTCTTTATCCAATATAAGAGCACTGCATTTTTTTGTCTTTCAAGCAAAGTGCTGCACGTGTGTGCATGCCGAAGCTACATTGCTTTATGATACTGAACTGCTTTTTTTTGCCAAAACAAAAAATGCATTTTTTTGTCTTTCAAGCAAAGTGTTGCACGTGTGTGCATGCTGAAGCTGCATTGCTTTATGATACCGAACTGCTTTTTTTTGCCAAAACAAAAAACGCATTGCTTTTTGCCTGTAGTTGCGTTTTTGTATTTGGTTTTTTTATTGTTTTGTTCGTTAAGGTACATGGGGGGCCCAATTTTTTTAGTTGTCTATATATTTTTGTATTGTTCTTGTACGCACTGCGTGCATTAGCGCGAGGCCGAGCAGGGGGTGGGGAGGGGGGGTTGTGACCCCCCTC
>NW_021268574.1:0-845 GCF_002162155.2 Triticum dicoccoides
AAAATTTGTTCACATATTCACAAAATATTCATGTTTTAAAATTGTTTGTTCCGAATTTCATGAATTGTTTCATTTTTCCAGATATTTGTTGATAAATTCAAAAAAAGGTTTGCAGTTTCAACATTTGTTCAGAATTTCATAGTTTTTTCACGTATTTGAAAAAAATATTCCTCTTGTTGAAAATGGTTCAAAAATTCAGAAAATGCTTGCACATTTTCACCATATACACTTTCAAGAAGAAGTACACTTTTTTCAAATCAGCTTCACAATTTTTTTTCTTGTTTTTCGAAATGTTCACCAAATTTTCGAAATCTGTTTGAAAATTCAAATTTTGTTCACATTTCCTTCAAAAATCTTTTTGTGTTTTCCAAATGTTTTCAATTTAAAAAAATCTATACGCTTTCATAAATATTCTGATTTTGTTCACATGAACACTTTCTGAATTTGTTCACGTACAGAAAATAACATTCAAGGGGGAATAATTGTTTTCGAAAAATGTGAGTTTCCTAAAAAGAATTCACGGATTTGAAAAGTAGTTTAGTTTCTAAAAACATTCCCGTTCTGAAACAGTGTTTCAGTTCGAAATTTTAAAATTCGGATTTGCAGCTAGCTGTCTGTTCGTATACTTTGGCGCTGATAAATAAACGAGGAACCACGCCAGCTCACTTGGCTGACACCGCTAGCAAATGTGTAGCAGATCTTGTGTTCGATTCCAGTCGGAAGCAGTACTTTCTGCGTATTTTTGTATGCTACAGTGTCTGCTCGCGGCACCACTAATGGGCTAGCCTAGTCGCGCGTGCCCTTATGCGTCACGGAACTGTTTGACGCAAAAGGTGTCGAATAGG
>NW_021268575.1:0-2434 GCF_002162155.2 Triticum dicoccoides
GATATTTCCAATTTAGAAAATTGACCATGTTTTCTCACAAAAAATTGTTCAAAATTTTAATAAAAAACGTGAGAAACTTTGGATTAGTAGCTTTCGCAGAGAAGCTGTTGCTTGGAGACATTGGTTTCTCTAGTAGAATGGCTAGTTGCTTTGCAGTTGGGGGTCAACCTGTACTTTATTGTGCAAGGCTGAGTTTGTGAAGTTGTTGGTGCTAAAAACCAAAGATATAACTTCTTCTGGATCTTGTTAATATTTGTAGTTCAATAATAGTAATGAATTCATTTCCATGTGATATCTAATGTGACATCAACTCGTTCTGGTAGCTTCATGCTAATAAATGTTATCTTGTCATGGGGACTTGCATTTTAAAATTATCCAGCACCATTGTGTGATAGTTCAAAGGTTGGGACTGGACTCTCTCTCTCTCTCTCTCTCTCTCTCTATCTCTCTCTCTCTCTCTCTCTCTCTCTCTCTCTCTCTTTCACACACACACACACACACACACAGATGCGCCAGCCATCGAGCCATTGGCGATTTACTGTTTGGATCTGTGGTGGTGTTCTTGTGTGATTGTGAGTGTGATCATCATCTTTCTTGCTGATGAATTGCAATTCCGTGTTGGGCCCTTTTTTGCACTGCATCCTCCATTTATTTGTGTAATCCATATTCTAATGTCTACTCCCCATTGCAGGCCCCATCCATAAGGCCTGCCTCATCTCGTAGCACGACGCCTTTGGACATGGGGGTAGTGGCACGGAGTCCTGACTACTACTTCCGTCGCCTTGAGCTTTGCTGCCCTCGACGCTGCCATGGATTGGTCGCTCTCACCAAGGAGGCCAACCTCTTCGAAGTCATTGTTGTAAGCAGCCTGCCCCTCCCTTCTACTATTGCTACTCAAATTGATCTGTACGTAGGGGTTTTGTTACCTAGGTGATTGCTCAGGTTGCTGGGTTGGTATCAGAATGAGGTGAAACTCTAATTTGCGATGCTTGGATCAGTAGGTGTATCAGAGAAGCTTCTGCTAGGAGGTAGAAGACACCAATGCCGCCAGTAGAGTGTCTGATTGCTTAGCAGTTGGGCTCGGCCTGTGTTTTATCATGCAAGGTTGACTTCGTGAAGTTGCTGATGCTAAAAGCCAAAGATATTACATCTTCTAGACTTTGTTTATATTTTTAGTTCAATCATAGTAATGATTTCAGTGTCATATCTAATATGGCGTCAATTCCTTCTTGTAGTTTCATGTTAATAAATGCTATCTTGCCTTGTGGACTTGTATCTTAACATGGTCCAGTAGCATTGTGTGATAGTTCAAAGGTCGGGACTGAATTGGCTGGAGTTTTACTATATTGGTCAGTTCAACCATTATGATAACTTTCACATGTATGTGTGTGCGGTTAAGCCATTCCTGTTTTTGTGCCAACTTCTAGGTGTTGAATAAAGGTTTTGTTGTTGTTATAGGCGTTGAAGTTCTTAAATCACGTATCCATGTTTGTTTCTCTAAGTGTTGAAGTTAACCTTGTTAGTTTGGTAGGCTGGTGCTATTTATTCAAGTGAAGATGAGATAGTGTCCACCACACGCACGCCAGTAGTCGGCTAGCTAATTAGCAATAAGTGCATACAGATTAGATTAGAGAGTGTGTGTGCCTTGCAGTCTAGCCTGCTGGGAGTTTGCGTCTGTCAGCTGACTGCGCCGCAGTGGAATCCCCGGCTGAGTCTGGGTCGTGGACAAATCAAACATATCGAGAAGAAGTATGATAACTTACTTGAGGCTTGCATCTTGTATGTGTACTGCCAACCTTATGCATACTTGGTAGCATGACGCACACACATATTATCTTTTGCTCAAGTCTTGAAACTTCCTTGGGGAATTTCGAAAGTGGTGGGTGCTACTAATAAGTACGCCTCTTGTCGCATTAATTAATTTGTTGGCTGCATACTTCTTTATTATTGGTGGCTTCATATTTGCTATTTGTAACTATGTAATGTATGAGCTCAAATTTTCTTGTAGCTAATGTTTGTTCAATGCCGCACTTTGTGATCTCTAGAGAAGAAAAAGCAAAATGTTAATCTGTTTTGGGGCATTTAGTATAATTGTTGCACTAGGTGCTCACTTTTATTTTGCTGTTGCAGTTTGGAAATAAACATGGAAGGGGGAATTGGTGCAGGTAGCAAAAGTACCAACTTAGCTGAAAAGCATACATGATTTGAAGCCAAGCTTGCCACACATTAATGGGTGGCCAGGCGCTGTCTGCCGACTCTTGCATCCTGCACGGACGCCTCAGGAGGGAAACGTCTTGGGTGATCCATGGCATAGGATCTTGCCATGGTCGGCTTCACAAAGGTTTTCTGACCCTGCAGAAGTGGCCGCTGATGAGGCTAGTGGATCCTGTAGAATGCAGGCACAACACAACACACCGCTGCCTCCTCGCTGACC
>NW_021268576.1:0-639 GCF_002162155.2 Triticum dicoccoides
GCGTCACGTCCGGGCAGTATTTTAGGGGTTTTCGGCCCGGAAAATCGTAGAAAATCCACACGGACTCGAAACGCGACAATTTTTTGCATGCGTGCCCAATTGGGCACGTTTGGCGGATGCCAAGCGGAGACGTGCGACCGAGGGTCTCCTCCGGCCATACCGAAACCACCCCCTTCCACAGCAAGTACCTGAGCGGTTTCACGGAATGCACCCAACTTTTGCCAACGCGTGTGGGGCCCCACACGGGCACCCCACGGCCAAAATGAACGAAAACCGACAACGAACGCAAGTTCCGTCACGTCCGGGCAGTATTATTTTAGGGGTTTTTGGCCCGGAAAATCATAGAAAATCCATACGGAGTCGAAATGCGACAAATTTTTGCGTGCGTGTCCTGCATGGTCACTGTAGCCCGTGGAAAAAAAATTAGGCACGTTTGGCTTCAGCGAAGCGGAGACGTCCGACCGAGGGTCCCCTCCGGCCATACCGGAACCACCCCCTTCCACAGCAAGTACCTGAGCGGTTTCAAGGAATGCACCCAACTTTTGCCAGCGCGTGTGGGGCCCCACACGGGCACCCCACGGCGAAAATGAACAAAATCCGACAACGAACGCAAGTTGCGTCACATCCGGGCAGTATTAA
>NW_021268577.1:0-1812 GCF_002162155.2 Triticum dicoccoides
CAGGGCATGACTACGGGTGCTCCTCCCCAAGATACCGCAACACCGGCTGCTCGGGCGCCGGCACAAGCCGTCGGCTCCCCCGCGTACCTGTTGCTATCAAGTCATCATTGGTTACAACGTGTGGTGCCCCTCCGTATATAAGAGGCCTAGGATACAAGTGTCCGACTCCTACACAACTCGTACCTAACCACACCAATTACAACTCTAAGTCCACGTAACCCCTTGCGTACATAGTATATTCGACACAAATATAACAATGCCCCCGTATTTGTCGCAGGATATGTCGAAGGTAATTTGTTTGACAAAGTGAGTGCTATTTGTATGAACTAGAGTACTGTACTATTGCAGTTGTGTACATGCATGCACGGTTCGAAAATTGATTCTTTTACAGTTATATATTAAAACGGAATTTGTACGTCTGCATTTTCACAATCAGTATGCAGTAGTGAAAATCCTTCAAGGTCAAAAAAAAAGTAGTGAAAATCCTTGCTCACGTTCCATCATGGAATATTTTCTTTTAGTGCTCATATGTGGTCACGGAAGAAGAGGCCAACACAATTTAGTTCAATGAGTAGAGCAGGAAACTATGGGCGCGGATGGACCTTGACAGCCTCAACACTGCTTGTGATAAGTCCAGTGGCGTGTGACGTGTTGTCGAATACACTGGTGATTTTGTAGGTGAAGGACGGACACCAACGACGGAGAGGAGCAAGAGGACCACGATGCTGTTAAAGCGAACTAAAATTGAAGAGGGCTTTGCAATGTCGAGAAAATAATCATCAGGGTCGGTTTTCATGAGGTACTATTCAGTTTTGCTTCTTCTTCTCATACATAGATAGAACAAAAGTTATATGAGTTGATTTTGTACGCCTTGCTGCATGAGCATCCACTTGATTAAGATATTCAAAGTGTGAAGCTTTTAAAATTTCAAAAATATATAGGGATATATTGGATGGATGAACATAAATGTCATGAAATAAAACACAACTGCATGGTTTATGCGTTTGAATTGAAAGCCTGTTTAGATGGAGATGGAAAGAAATGATTGCAAGCGGCATGTGCCATTGAAAGAGGTGGCGAGGTTCAATTGCGTAGGCTGAGACAGTGACTTCATGTGCATGAGGATCCTAGAAGTATAATTTAGACATGATTTATGTTGGTGCATAAGAATTACTAATTTCTAATGTATATCCCGTCGGTTGCAACGCACGGGCATTTGTGCTATTGATAAATCAACTCAGCATACAGGGGGTGTGCTGATAGAGATGGTCCACGAGTAGGCTCACGGTGAGCGTCCCTACTCCCTGGTTGATCTCGCGGCACATGTGGCGGGCCATCTTGGCGTTTTACTGGTGCTCCTTGTAACAAGGGAAGCTGGACGGAAGCAAGCGGCTGCCTGGTACCGGCGCCATGTCTAGATGCCGAATGACTTTTTTCTTTGGTAAAGGGTGGATTTATTAGGTTAAAATGAAGCATCAAGTGAATCCAAATTATAGTGAGCACATGTGGCCTCTACATAGTTAGGATGCACGCGGCTAATGGAAATACACACACAATAAAGCCGACAAATAGCAAAGTCATATAATACCAAATCTATGTCTTTGCATAGTAAAAGAAAAAAAAGTTGAATCGGTGAAAAAAGGCGATCCACGAACTAAGTCAGAGAACCTCACCCGCAACAACCATCTCTTGACACTACAAGGATGATGTAGTTCTTCAACATCAACAGGTTTACCATATCCGAGTAATGCGTTCACTAGCCAACAGGAGTCAGGCCAAGGATTTTCACCTCAGAGTTCCATACTGCTGATG
>NW_021268578.1:0-1512 GCF_002162155.2 Triticum dicoccoides
CCAAGAAGGCCCCTCAGACGTCTTTTCGTCCGCCGGCGTCAAAAAATCGGCCCAGTCGTGCCCCCAATAGCCCAGTTTTCGCCGGCTCGGGCCGAAATTGGCGCCGGCGGACCCAACCCGAACTCGGCGCGCTGGAGGTCGCTCAGGGGCGCCGGGCGAATCGTTTTTGGCGCGAAGAGCCATGGGTCCGCCGCGTCAGCGACTCTACCCTCTTCTCGCCCCTTCGTCGTCCTCATCGCCTCATTTCCCGCGGCGAATCAATGCCAAAACTGCCGCGCGCTGCCGCGCCGGTCAGCCTTCATTGATGCCTCACGAGCGGCGCAGTGAAGGCTGGGCGGCGCGTCCCTCGGCCGCCACGCAATCACGCCACGCGTAACGCGCCGGCCAAGCCTACCACGCGGCGCCTCCGCCTATAAAAGCCGACTGCAAGCGCGCCGGAGAGGCTCACCCCGATCATCCACCGACGACGCGCTCATTTCTCCCCCTTTCCTCCTCTCGCCGTCACCAGTTGAGAAAGCATGGCCGAGCGCTTCCCAGGCAACGGCGCGGCGGCGAACAGATTCGGGCGCCATCATCTGCACGAGGACGAGGCTCGCCTCCTTTTCGAGGCCGAGTACCCGGTCCCGCCGGACATGCGGGTGCCCGGGTCTTGGAGGATCAGCGCCGGCGGCGTGCCGGTGCCACCACCACCCACCGGGGCGACGCGGCGTGCGGAGATCGCACGCATCCGCGCGTCCCTGCTGCGGGCGGCAAGGGAGGGGCCACGGTACGTCCCCGACAGCCCGCTTTGGGAGCCCTACTTCCGCCGCTGTCACGCCGAGCAGCTCGACGCCACCAACGGCGTCGTGCCCTCCGGCAGGCTCAACTCCGATGGCCGGCGCCGGTGGTGGGGCGTGCCCGGCCGCACGCTGGAGGCCGTCCTCGAGTACATCGAGGGCGGCAACACGCCGCGCCTCGGGTATCCCGCTCCCCCATCCTTCTCACGCCGCCGGGGAAGCTCCTGGAGGCCGAGGCGCATGGAGACCGGGGCGTCCTCCTCCTCGTCCGGCGGCTCTCCCTGCCTCCGCCTCCGCCCCGTCAAGCCGGAGCCCCAGGACACGCCTGTCAGCGCGCATACCCGCAGCTCTGGCGCCCTCGTCGAGCCCAAGGTGGAGTCCAGCCTCCCCCAAGAGTACGAGGAGATAGCCCGGCGCGGCTTCTCCGACGAGGACGCCATGCGGTGGTCTCGCGACGACTACGTGCGCGAGGAGATGGTCCGGCAGCGCCGGGCCCTGGAGGAGATCGCCGCCCGCAAACGTGGGCGCGAGGACGGGGACGGTGTCATCGTCCTCGATAGCGACGACGACGACGCCCCCGGACCGTCCAACCCGCCGCGCCAGCCGGGGGAGGGATGCAGCAGGGACGGCGGAGGCGTAGGCGGGGGTGGCGACGACGACGACGACGACGGTGACTACACGCGGTTCTACAGCCTCCTCGGCATGTAGAACCGCGTGGGCGGGCGACGAGGCGGGC
>NW_021268579.1:0-664 GCF_002162155.2 Triticum dicoccoides
CGGCTGGGCGCGCCCGCGGCAGCGGGCCGGCAGTGGTGGCGGCGGCTAGGAACCCTAGCTGTCGCGCTCGGGAGGGAGGGGGGCGCAGGCGGGGCCGCGGGGGGAGGGGGATGGCAAGGGCGCGGGCGCGGGCGGAGGGGGGACGGTGAGGGAGGTGGTCGTCGGCGAAGGGTGGTCGGGTGCACGTACGGCCGGGGACGGCGGGTGAGGCAGGGGAGGGATTAGAGTGTGGATTGGGGATTTGGGATTTTAGTGTGGGGGAGCCTTAGCAATGGCGCACCACCCAGGGGTGCGCCATAAGTACATCCATAGCAATGGCGCACCACCGAAGGGTGCGCCATAAGTAATTTAATCTAGCCCGACATATATACCACCTAACCCTATCTACAACAGAACCCGTACACTAGCCCGACTAGTCAGTACGCAGCACACACATCAGGAGGTCCTGGGTTCGATTCCCAGGCTCCCCAATATTTTTTTATGCATTTTAAATCCTGTTTGATATTTATTTGTGTTTAAATATGTTCAAACTTGTTTAAATGATAACAGTAATATTTTTTTATAAAAATAGTAATAATTATTTAGAAAATATGTTCAAATTTGTTAATTGAAAATATCATCGGCGGCAGCGGTGGAGCGGGGGGAAGGTGCGGGGGGTGCCCGT
>NW_021268580.1:0-1271 GCF_002162155.2 Triticum dicoccoides
AGATCCATCTATGAGTTCATCTAAGCAACGAGTCTAGGGAGAGAGTTTGCATCTACATACCACTTGTAGATCGCGTGCGGAAGCTTGCAAGGTGATGATGTAGTCGTACTCGACGTGATCCAAATCACCGATGACCAGCGCCGAACGGACGGCACCTCCGCGTTCAACACACGTACGGGACGGGAGACGTCTCCTCCTTCTTGATCCAGCAAGGGGGAAGGAGAGGTTGATGAAGATCCAGCAGCACGACAGCGTGGTGGTGGATGCAGGGCGTCACAGCAGCAGGGCTTCGCCGAGACTACGAGGGAGAGACGTAACGGGGGGAGGTGGAGGCGCCAGGGGCTGGTGTATGAAGTCCCTCCTCTCCCCCACTATATATAGGGGTGCCAGGGGGGGCGCCGGCCCTAGTAGATGAGATCTACTAGGGGGGCGGCGGCCTAGATGAGGTTTCCCTCCCCCCCAAGGCACCTAGGGGTGCCTTCCACCACTAGGACTCCTCCTAGGGGGAAACCCTAGGCGCATGGGCCTATAGGGGCTGGTGCCCTTGGCCCATGAAGGCCAAGGCGCACCCCCTACAGCCCATGTGGCCCCCCGGGACAGGTGGCCCCACCCGGTGGACCCCCGGGACCCTTCCGGTGGTCCCGGTACAATACCGATAACCCCGAAACTTGTCCCGATGCCCGAAATAGCACTTCCTATATATAATTCTTTACCTCCGGACCATTCCGGAACTCCTTGTGACGTCCGGGATCTCATCCGGGACTCCGAACAACATTCGGGTTTTTGCATATACATATCTTCATAACCGTAGCGTCACCGAACCTTAAGTGTGTAGACCCTACGGGTTCGGGAGACATGCAGACATGACCGAGACGCTCTCAGTCAATAACCAACAGCGGGATCTGGATACCCATGATGGCTCCCACATGCTCCTCGATGTTGTCATCGGATGAACCACGATGTCGAGGATTCGATCAAACCCTGTATGCAATTCCCTTTGTCAATCGGTACGTTACTTGCCCGAGACTCGATCGTCGGTATCCCAATACCTTGTTCAGTCTCGTTACCGGCAAGTCACTTTACTCGTACCGTAATGCATGATCCCGTGTCCAACACCTTGGTCACATTGAGCTCAATATGATGATGCATTACCGAGTGGGCCCAGAGATACCTCTCCGTCATACGGAGTGACAAATCCCAGTCTCGATCCGTGTCAACCCAACAGCTACTTTCGGAGATACCTGTAATGCACCTTTATAGTCACCCAGTTA
>NW_021268581.1:0-1597 GCF_002162155.2 Triticum dicoccoides
AATAATAAAGTTATTATTTATTTCCTCATATCATGATAAATGTTTATTATTCATGCTAGAATTGTATTAACCGGAAACATGATACATGTGTGAATACATAGACAAAACTATAGTCACTAGTATGCCTCTACTTGACTAGCTCATTAATCAAAGATGGTTATGTTTCCTAACCATAGACATGTGTTGTCATTTGATTAGTGGGATCACATCATTAGAAGAATGATGTGATTGACATGACCCATTCTGTTAGCCTAGCACTTGATCGTTTAGTATACTGTTATTGCTTTCTTCATGACTTATACATGTTCCTATAACTATGAGAATTATGCAACTCCCGTTTACCGGAGAAACACTTTGGGTACTACCAAACGTCACAACGTAACTGGGTGATTATAAAGGAGTACTACATGTGTCTCCGAAGGTACATGTTGAGTTGGCGTATTTCGAGATTAGGTTTTGTCACTCCGATTGTCGGAGAGGTATCTCTGGGCCCTCTCGGTAATGCACATCACTATAAGCCTTGCAAGCAATGTAGCTAATGAGTTAGTTACGGAATGACGCATTACGTAACGAGTAAAGATACTTGCCGGTAACGAGATTGAACTAGGTATTGGATACCGACGATCGAATCTCGGGCAAGTAACATACCGATGACAAAGGGAACAACGTATGTTGTTATGCCGTTTGACCGATAAAGATCTTCGTAGAATATGTAGGAACCAATATGGGCATCCAGGTCCCGCTATTGGTTATTGACCGAGAATGGTTCTAGGTCATGTCTACATAGTTCTCGAACTCGTAGGGTCCGCACGCTTAACGTTACAATGACAGTTTTATTATGAGTTTATAAGTTTTGATGTACCGAAGTTTGTTCAGAGTCTCGGATGTGATCACGGACATGACGAGGAGTCTTGAAATGGTCGAGACATAAAGATTGATATATTGGAAGCCTATGTTTGGACATCGGAATGGTTCCGGGTGAAATCGGGATTTTGCCGGAACACCGGGGGGTTACCGGAACCCTCCCGGGGGATAATGGGCCTTAGTGGGCCAAGAGGGGAAAGAGGAGGGCCGGCCAGGGTAGGCTGCGCGCCCCCTCCCCCCCTAGTCCGAATAGGACAAGGAAGGGGGGCGGCGCCCCCCTTTCCTCTTTCCCCTCCCCCCTTTCCTTCTGCACCAAGGCAAGAGGGGGGAGTCCTACTCCCGGTGGGAGTAGGACTCCTCCAGGCGCACCCCTAGGGGGCCGACCGCACCTCCACCCTCCTTCCTTTATATACGGGGGCGGGGGGCACCCCATAGACACACGAGTTGATCTACGGATCGTTCCTTAGTCGTGTGCGGTGCCCCCCTCCACCATATTCCACCTCGGTCATATCATCGCGGAGTTTAGGCGAAGCCCTGCGCCGGTAGAACATCATCATTGTCACCACGCCGTTGTGCTGACGGAACTCATCTCCGGAGCTTTGCTGGATCGGAGGCCGGAGATCGTCATCGAGCTGAATGTGTGCTGAACTCGGAGGCTCCGTACGTTCGGTGCTTGGATCGGTCGGATCGTGAAGACGTACGACTACATCAACCGCGTTGTGCTAACGCTTCC
>NW_021268582.1:0-2116 GCF_002162155.2 Triticum dicoccoides
GTGAGTAATAGTGCACGAAACGGACCAGATTTGGCCGAAATTGAGATTGTTGATGACCACACATAAACGCACCTTGAGATTTGCAAATCGTGGAAATCACTTCGGGACCCCAAAACTAAGTATAGTCCAAAAAACGGGCCAGAATCGACCCAAACTACGAGTTTTGAACACCCACACATAGCACACCTTGGGGTTCGACAACCATGGAAAGCGTTTTGCGACCCCAAAACGGTGAGTAATAGTCCATGAAAGAGCCCAGAATCGGACAAACCTAGGATTATTGATGACCGACACATAAACTCACTCAGGGGTTCGTTAATCGTGGAAATCACTCCAGGACCCCAAAATAGTGAATAATAGTCCACGAAACGGGTCAGAATCGAGCAAAACTGCGAGTGTTGACGACCGACACGTATGCGCACCTTGGGGTTGAACGACTGTGGAAATCGCTTCGGGACCCCAAAACGGTGAGTAATAGTTCATGAAACGGGTCAGAATTGGCCAAAACTATGAGTGTTGATGATGGACACGTTAATGCACTCCTAGGATCGTCAATCATGGAAATGGCTCTGGGACCAAAAACGGTGAATAATAGTGCACGAAACGGACCAGATTTGGCCGAAATTGAGATTGTTGATGACCACACATAAACGCACCTTGAGATTTGCAAATCGTGGAAATCACTTCGGGACCCCAAAACTAAGTATAGTCCAAAAAACGGGCCAGAATCGACCCAAACTACGAGTTTTGAAAACCCACACATAGCACACCTTGGGGTTCGACAACCATGGAAAGCATTTTGGGACCCCAAAACGGTAAGTAATAGTCCATGAAAGAGCCCAGAATCGGACAAACCTAGGATTAGTGATGACTGACACGTAAACGCACTCAGGGGTTTGTTAATCGTGGAAATCACTCCAGGACCCCAAAAGAGCGAGTAATAGTCCACGAAATGGGTCAGAATCGGCCAAAACTGCGAGTGTTGACAACCGACACGTATGCGCACCTTGGGGTTGAACGATTGTGGAAATCGCTTCGGGACCCCAAAACGGTGAGTAATAGTTCATGAAACGGGTCAGAATTGGCCAAAACTATGAGTGTTGACGATGGACACGTTAATGCACTCCTAGGATCGTCAATCATGGAAATGGCTCCGGGACCAAAAACGGTGAGTAATAGTGCACGAAACGGACCAGATTTGGCCGAAATTGAGATTGTTGATGACCACACATAAACGCACCTTGAGATTTGCAAATCGTGCAAATCACTTCGGGACCCCAAAACTAAGTATAGTCCAAAAAACGGGCCAGAATCGACCCAAACTACGAGTTTTGAACACCCACACATAGCACACCTTGGGGTTCGACAACCATGGAAAGCGTTTTGCGACCCCAAAACGGTGAGTAATAGTCCATGAAAGAGCCCAGAATCGGACAAACCTAGGATTATTGATGACCGACACATAAACTCACTCAGGGGTTCGTTAATCGTGGAAATCACTCCAGGACCCCAAAATAGTGAGTAATAGTCCACGAAACGGGTCAGAATCGAGCAAAACTGCGAGTGTTGACGACCGACATGTAAGCGCACCTTGGGGTTGAACGACTGTGGAAATCGCTTCGGGACCCCAAAACGGTGAGTAATAGTTCACGAAACGGGTCAGAATTGGCCAAAACTATGAGTGTTGATGACGGACACGTAAATGCACTCCTGGGATCGTTAATCATGGAAATCGCTTTGGGACCCAGAACAGTGAGCAATAGTGCACAAAAAGGACCAGAATTGGCCGAAATTGAGAGTGTTGATGACCACACGTAATCGCACCCCGAGATTGGTCAATAATGGAAATCACTTCGGGACCCCAAAACTAAGTATAGTCCAAGAAACGGGCCAGAATCGACCCAAACAACGAGTTTTGAAAACCCACACATAGCACACCTTGGGGTTCGACAACCATGGAAAGCATTTTGGGACCCCAAAACGGTAAGTAATAGTCCATGAAAGAGCCCAGAATCGGACAAACCTAGGATTAGTGATGACCGACACGTAAACGCACTCAGGGGTTTGTTAATCGTGGAAATCACTCCAGGACCCCAAAAGAGCGAGTAATAGTCCA
>NW_021268583.1:0-1131 GCF_002162155.2 Triticum dicoccoides
GTTGACGACCCCTCTCTCTTGCCAGAGCAACCAGGCAAGCCCCCCCTTTGATCACCAGATATCGCCTACTCTTCTCTATACTGCTTGCATTAGAGTAGTGTAGCATGTTACTGCTTTCCGTTAATCCTATTCTGATGCATAGCCTGTCATTGCTGCTACAGTCATTGATACCTTACCCGCAATCCTAAATGCTTAGTATAGGATGTTAGTGTTCCATCAGTGGCCCTACACTCTTGTCCGTCTGCCTTGCTATACTACTGGGCTGTGATCACTTCGGGAGGTGATCACAGGCATATACTATATACTTTACACTGTTACATTACCTGTGATACTGTTTGGAGTTGGGGGCTGAAGGGGCAGGTGGCTCCATCCCGGTAGAGGTGGGCCTGGGTTCCCGACGGCCCCCGACTGTTACTTTGTGGCGGAGCGACAGGGCAGGTTGAGACCACCTAGGAGAGAGGTGGGCCTGGCCCTGTTCGGCGTTCGCGGATACTTAACACGCTTAGCGAGATCTTGGTATTTGATCTGAGTTGGCTACGAGCTTATACGCACTAACCATCTACGCGGGAGTAGTTATGGGTATCCCGACGTCGTGGTATCAGCCGAAGCACTTCAGACGTCAGCGACGGAGCGGCGCGCGCCGGATTGGAACGTAAGCCTGCTCTTGTATTAAGGGGCTAGTTCTGCTTCCGGCCGCCCTCGCAACGTGCAGGTGTGCTATGGGCGATGGGCCCAGACCCCTGTGCGCTTAGGTTTAGACCGGCGTGCTGGCCTCTCTGTTTTGCCTAGGTGGGGCTGCGACGTGTTGATCTTCCGAGGCCGGGCATGACCCAGGAAAGTGTGTCCGGCCAAATGGGATCAAGCGTGTTGGGTAAGTTGGTGCACCCCTGCAGGGAAGTTAATCTATTCGAATAGCCGTGATCTTCGGTAACAGGACGACTTGGAGTTGTACCTTGACCTTATGACAACTAGAACCGGATACTTAATAAAACACACCCTTCCAAGTTCCACAGACAACCCGGTGATCGCTTTTCTACAGGGCGACGAGGAGAGGATCGCCGGGTAGGTTTATGCTATGCGATGCTACTTGGAGATGCGCTTGGAGATGCTACCTGGAGATGCTACTTGGAG
>NW_021268584.1:0-1000 GCF_002162155.2 Triticum dicoccoides
GCAATAATTATATTTCTGGATTTAATTTAAATCAGGAAATTCCAGAATATTATTTAAACTTCAAAAATTCATAACTTTTATTCTGTAACTCCAAATTGGACAAATTATATATGAAAAATGATCAGAAAAATCCAATCTATCCATCTGTACTATTTTCATGCATGATCAAACAAGTTAAAATGATGTTTCAAGCAGAACAAGGAAAAGCACTTTAAAAGGCCATATTTGAATTTGAAATTTGAATCCTTGATTCAAATTTGTTCAAACCCTTCTGGTTTTAGTTGCATTAGCCCAACACACTCATATTGCCATGTTTCATGCATGCATCATATTGTTGCACATTGTTTGGTGATGTTGTGTATCGATGTCCCTTGCGACAGGTTCTGCCTCCGAGGAGTACCGTGATTACCCTAACGAAGAACCGTATCCGTGCATCGAACCATCAGGCAAGCAACCAGCCATTGATCATATCGATACAATCCCATGTTCTCGCTCCTACTCTCTTTTACTGCATTAAGACAACGTGTTTCAAACTGCTGTGTGCTACGGTAGCTGAACCCATTTCCTCTGCATGACCTGTCATTGCCACAGTAACTAGATGAAACCCACTAGCATGTGTAGGAGTTGATTGAGCCATATGTATGTGTTGTTCCTACCTTGCTATGCCTGCTATGCTTAGAGTCGTGTCAGGTCTGGTTCATCTGGGTGATGGGCTAGAGTGAAATGTTATGTTGGTAATGAGAGTGGTGTGGTGAACACGATTTGGTAAAGGTATCGATGAGAGGCCATGTAGGAGTACATGGTGGGTTGTTTCATTGAAGCCGACCTTAAGCACTGAGATCTGTATGTGTGATTTAAGAATCAGCTACTACCATGCATTGGGCCCGAAACCAATGGACCCTCTCGGCTTCTTATTCACCCTAGTTCTCCGTCCAGGAGTTGCAAGTAGTTTCTGGTGTTTGTAGCCTACTGGAGGCCGTGGACAGCGCTGACCGTAGGG
>NW_021268585.1:0-1063 GCF_002162155.2 Triticum dicoccoides
TCACGAGAGGTGCACAAACATCCAAATGCACATGATCAGGTTAATGTATCTATACCACCATTTAATGGCCGTTTTAAACCTGCTTTATATATTGAATGGGAGTTCGACATAAAAAATATATTTGCTTCCCATAATTTCGATGAACATAAAAAGGTTAAGGTTGCGGTTGGTTCTTTCACTGGTTATGCTTTGGTTTGGTGGAGTGAATATTGTCGGTTACACCCTGATTATATACCTACTACTTGGGATGATTTGAAACTTGCCATGCGACATACTTTCGTCCCTGCTTATTATACTCGTGACATGATTAAGAAGTTGCAACACTTAAAACAAGGTAGTGAAACTGTAACAAAATATTATGATGATTTACAAACTACCTTGTTGCATTCCTCTTTAGAAGAAAGTGAAGATGATTTTATGGATAGATTTTGGGGCGGATTAAACCGTGATATTCAAGAGATACTAATTCATGAAGAGTGTTATCCTATGGACCATTTGTTTCATCTTGCTTGCAAAGCTGAACAGGAAATAAAACGACGTGTTGGCCACGAGGAGAACAAGCGCACGGTGCACATTCCAAGAGTTGATATGATTGTTCCTTCAACTACTAGGCATACTATGACAACCACATCCCTTGTTGTCAGGACTATATCACCTCCACCATGTGACACATCGCCCCCGAGAGTGGCTACATCATCTGAGTTGATCATAAGAGGTAATGACAAAGGTACTGATCTTCCATCTCTACATGAGAATGATGAATGCCTTGTCAATTTGAATGCATCATCTGATGAGCTACCCACTACTTTGATCACACCACCTATTTTAGAGGACTACGTTGATAATTTGACTTTGCCATGTGATCAAACAACTGAAATACCAACAATTTTGAGTGCACCCATTGAATTAACTATTGATGCAAAAGAACCAATGTTTAATCATTTTGATATGACCTCTAATCTTGGTGATCATTCTGTGTTGTATGACTTATTGCATGTTTGCTTATTTAAGCATGTTGTAGCATGTAAATTTGATGCAAGTAAGGTTTATTCACCAATGTTGG
>NW_021268586.1:0-1875 GCF_002162155.2 Triticum dicoccoides
AAAAAATCATGTGTTCTTGAACTCAAAAAAATTCATATGTCCCATACGCACAATTGTATGTATGGGAACCACGTGCAACTACAAGGCGGTAGAACGCCTGCACAACTGCCTGCATCCAAACTCACGGGCAACTGCAAGGAGTACAATGTGTTTTGCAACTAGATGAGGTAGTGTGTGCGGGGATGAGATAAGAAACATGCCTGATATGTGTCATTTTACAAAAAATATATATTTCTTTGTGTTTCTAAAATTTCTTCTTTCCTGACCTGGAAGTCGAGATCCAATGGAATAAGCAACTTTGGGTGTGTTCATTTTGCAAAATCGGTTGATTATGTGACTTTTTTTGTGGTCTTTACAAATATTTTTCAGGCTAATGGCCATTCTTCCTACCTTTTTTTAAATTATTTATTAAAAACTTCCTATTTTATGTTTATTTGAAAATATTGCCTTTTAGTTTACAACCACATGTCTCTCGCTCACGCATGTCTATCGGCAATGTCGGTGTGGTGGATTTTTTGACGATGAAACTGGTTTCTTTGCTTGTAGGTAGATTCACTTACCTCGATAAATAAAGCTCCGTTTTTATGTGCCACCGTCAAATGTCATTCAGTTATTATTTCGCTTTTTTTGCTGTTTATTTTGAGGTTCTTTCCAGTAAAGATTGTTTTACAACTAGTAGTACTAAATTTCTTTTAGTTGGCCAAGAGACTGAAGATGAAGTGTGTTTCTCCGTTGGATTGTACTGGAAGTAGTATTTTATCAACACATTTTTTAAGCTTGTACGTACTTATAGAGAAATTTTCACACCCCCTCTATACATCCTCTATACAGAGAGAGTATAGTGCATTTTTTACACCCTCTGTTCATGAGTAGGTGACAAGACAGATGTGTGCTTAGGGTTTTTGCTAAGTTGACACTCTTTTTTGTTTTTTAGGATATAAACCTCTGCTAGTTATCTTTTTCTTGGACACATCTTTTTCTTTTTTTAATCTGGTGAGTGCTATCATTTAATGTTCTTTACTGGGATATTTTTTGGTGTCTCAAGAAGTGCTTCTCTCATATCCCCTCATACACATTACTGAAGCCATCAAAGGAGATTCAATTCACTTGTTTTGCAATTTTAATTTTTTTTTTCAGGAATTTCAATAAATGTTCATGTGTTAAAAACTTGTTCAGAGTGTTTTTAAAAAATTGTTCAGAATATTTTTGTTCAAATTGATCAGAACTTTTTCAATAATGATCGGGATTTCAAAAAATGTTCCTATTTTCAAAACTTGTTCGCAAATTCAAAATGTGTTTTCGTTTTCAAATTTTTGTTCACGTATTAAAAAGTTGTTCATGTTTCAAATTTGTTTGGGATTTTCAGAATTCTTGTCCATTTCAGAATTTCTTCTAAAAATTCAAAATATGTTCTTTATTTTAAATTTGTTCGCGAATTCAAAAAATGTTCCTGTTTCCAAAATGTTCGAAAATTCACCTTTTTAAGTTTCGTTTTGAAAACAAAAACATGCTTCTGTCTTTTTTTTCCTTTACTGTTTCTTTTTTACTTCTCAAGTATATTCTTATTTTCTTTAAAGTTCATCTTCTAAAAACTGTTAATTTTTTTAAAAATAGTCATGTTTTAAAAAATTGTCCATAAATTCAATTAATATTCGCATTTTCAAAAACAAATCTGGGCATTTCAAGAAATGTTCTCATTTTAATAAATTGTTTAGCATTTCAAAAAATATGTCTGTTTTCAAAAAATTGTTTTGAAATTTCAAAAATGTTCTTATTTTCAAATTTTGTTCACGTATGTCAAAAGTTGTTTCTGTTCTTAATTTTGGTTTGCAAATTCAAACAATGTTCGCTTTCAAAAAATGTTTGAAGGTTTAG
>NW_021268587.1:0-2672 GCF_002162155.2 Triticum dicoccoides
TATTGTGACAATAGCGACGTCGTGGCTCAAGCAAGGAGCCAAAGTCCCGCCGGAAGTCCAGGCGTATTCAAGCAAGTACCACCTTATTCAATATCGTGCTGAAGAATGTTTAGTGAAAGTACTCAAGATTCGCACGAATTTTAATGTGTCAGACCCGATGCTGAAGCCTCTACCACGAGCAAAACATGAACAACACTCGATTGCCATTGGTGTAAAAACAGTTATGTAAACTAGATTATTGACTCTAGTGCAAGTGGGAGACTATTGGAAATATGCCCTGGAGGCAATAATATTTAACTATTATTTATTTCCAAGTTTTTAATTAATGTTTATCATCTGTCCTATAACTGTTAGGGCTCTTCAATATGTGATTTAGAGGAAAACTCATAAGCACGTGTAGAGTTATAAACGCTAAAACAAGATTCCTAGTCTTTCCTCTAGGACTAGCACAAGTGTTAATTGCTAGTCCTGTTTTCCTAATCATGGGCATGCCATTAATGCCAATAAGATTTGAGAGCATGATGTTGATAGAACACTCGTGTTGAATTGACCCAAGTTGTATGTTATATTTAGAGATGAAACCGTCAAAAGTATATAGTCCATAACACGGGTGTTAACGTATGTATGATTCCTTAGAGCATGAGAGTATCGAGTCACTCCATACTAGATGATGCACTTCCAGAATGTTCCAACATCATCCGTAAAAGGGTGATCACAACTACAACTTACGTGTTCATGGAAACATATGATGAGAGACTAGAAAGCTCGAGACTTGAATTTTCTCCTCTAACGATGGACAAATATTTAGTGCACTCTTGATTGATGGCATCCATCCACGCCTGGCCAGACACAGCGTGAATTAATCACGAGGATGCTGGAACACGAGAACAAGAAAAGAAAAGAAAACCAATAAGGAGGAAGACCGGTATAGGGAGCATGTGTTGATATCATGGGGATACCGATATATCTCACCTCAGGTTTTGTAACATATCATGAAGCAAAAGGAATAACATATGATAACCAAATGCTCACTCAAATATCATCCGTGTGATTATAGGGGTTAATATGGATGTTGATGGTTCCGCTACTGATCTTTGAATGAAAGGTGTTCTCCGTTCGTGTCTATATTTCACTGAACCTGTAGGGTCACACGTTTGAGGGTTTATGATCTGTTGAGTTCTATTGGAATTTGGAATATGAGAAAATATTATTAGAAAAGTTTTAGGAATAACAAAAATAATTTCGAGAGAAATCAGAAGCATTTCGGGGATTATCGGGTGTGTTTTGTGGAATACCAAGTAATACCGCTTAGGTGGAAAATATGTTGGAGGACCTAAAATAAATATAATAGGGCTCTAGAATTTACTAGGAGCCCCCCCCCCTGCGGCTCTATTGTGACAATAGCGACGTCGTGGCTCAAGCAAGGAGCCAAAGTCCCGCCAGAAGTCCAGGCGTATTCAAGCAAGTACCACCTTATTCAATATCATGCTGGAGAATGTTTAGTGAAAGTACTCAAGATTCGCACGAATTTTAATGTGTCAGACCCGATGTTGAAGCCTCTACCAAGAGGAAAACATGCACAACACTCGATTGCCATTGGTGTAAAAATAGTTATGTAAACTAGATTATTGACTCTAGTGCAAGTGGGAGACTATTGGAAATATGCCCTGGAGGCAATAATATTTAACTATTATTTATTTCCAAGTTTTAATTAATGTTTATCATCTGTCCTATAACTGTTAGGGTTGTTCAATATGTGATTCAGAGGAAAACTCATAAGCACGTGTAGAGTTATAAACGCTAAAACAAGATTCCTAGTCTTTCCTCTAGGACTAGCACAAGTGTTAATTGCTAGTCCTGTTTTCCTAATCATGGGCATGCCATTAATGCCAATAAGATTTGAGAGCATGATGTTGATAGAACACTCGTGTTGAATTGACCCAAATTGTATGTTATATTTAGAGATGAAATCGTCAAAAGTCTATAGTCCATAACACGGGAGTTAACGTATGTATGATTCCTTAGAGCATGAGAGTATCGAGTCACTCCATACTAGACGATGCACTTCCAGAATGTTCCAACATCATCCGTAAAAGGGTGATCACAACTACAACTTACGTGTTCATGGAAACATATGATGAGAGACTAGAAAGCTCGAGACTTGAATTTTCTCCTCTAACGATGGAAAAATATTCAGTGCACTCTTGATTGATGGCATCCATCCACGCCTGGCCAGACACAGCGTGAATTAATCACGAGGATGCTGGAACACGAGAACAAGAAAAGAAAAGAAAACCAATAAGGAGGAAGACCGGTATAGGGAGCATGTGTTGATATCATGGGGATACCGATATATCTCACCTCAGGTTTTGTAACATATCATGAAGCAAAAGGAATAACATATGATAACCAAATGCTCACTCAAATATCATCCGTGTGATTATAGGGGTTAATATGGATGTCGATGGTTCCGCTACTGATCTTTGAATGAAAGGTGTTCTCCGTTCATGTCTATATTTCAATGAACCTGTACGGTCACACGTTTGAGGGTTTATGATCTGTTGAGTTCTATTGGAATTTGGAATATGAGAAAATATTATCAAAAAAGTTTTGGGAATAACAGAAATAATTTCGAGAGAAATCAGAAGCATTTCGGGGATTATCGGGTGTGT
>NW_021268588.1:0-953 GCF_002162155.2 Triticum dicoccoides
ACACAAGTACTTTATTTAAGGCTCAGGGAGCCATACATAACATACACAAAGGTACGGGTCTCACGACCCAACATACAAGTCATACAGTCATACAAACCAGCAGCGGAAGTAACTTGTCTGAGTACAGACAACTAGTAAAATAAAAGAGGCTTGGAAAGCCTAGCTATACTACGTGGTCCTTCACAAGCTCAGGGTCACCACCTGGGTCTTTAGCCTACTCGTTGATGTCAACGTCTACATAGAACCCATCAGAAGGGGTTGCAGCGTCTTCTGTAAAAAATGTAGATTATAGCATCATGAGTACAAAGGTACTCAGCAAGACTTACATCAGATCCTACATACATGCATAGTATCAAGAAGGGTTGGTGGAGTTATTGCAGCAAGCCAGCTTTGACTCTTGGCTAGACTATCCTACGATACTCCAACTTGAAATGGTTTTGCGCACACGAGTCCGCTACTCACCACTTCAATACACTACCGAGGATCCGCCTCCGTCTTCCTACGGAAGAGCCATCCTCGGCACTCACACTTATCTTGAGGCTTTTAGTAGTTCCCATTTACTTGTCTATGAACTGTATAGGCAACCAAGTAGTCCTTTACCGCGGACGCGGCTATTCGAATAGATCATGTTAACCCTGCAGGGGTGTACTCCTTCATACACGCTCTCACCACTTACCGTCGTTTACACGACATGTACTCGGCAACCTTCAAGCGGAAGCCCAACGTGGGTGTCGGCCACGACCTACCTAATCACCTAAGCCTCCAGTCCAGGTTTATCGCCTATTCAGGTTCCATCCACAGGGAGTCCGGCCGAGGTTTCCCATACGGCCCCGAACGATGTGAACAGGGTTCCCGAGATACCTAACGGGTATTCGGTACACCCGGCCACGTACCTACCGCATCACAGCCCACCCCTACGGTCAGCGCTGTCCACGGCCTCCAGTAGGCTACAA
>NW_021268589.1:0-5728 GCF_002162155.2 Triticum dicoccoides
GCTGCAACCCCTTCTGATGGGTTCTATGTAGACGTTGACATCAACGAGTAGGCTAAAGACCCAGGTGGTGACCCTGAGCTTGTGAAGGACCACGTAGTATAGCTAGGCTTTCCAAGCCTCTTTTATTTTACTAGTTGTCTGTACTCAGACAAGTTACTTCCGCTGCTGGTTTGTATGACTGTATGACTTGTATGTTGGGTCATGAGACCCGTACCTTGGTGTATGTTATGTATGGCTCCCTGAGCCTTAAATAAAGTACTTGTGTCGTAGAGTCATGTTGTGATGCTTCGTTGTATTGCACATATCGAGCATATTGTGTGTATGATTGAAATGCTTGGTATGTGTGGGATCTGACTATCTAGTTGTTTATCTTTAGTAGCCTCTCTTACCGGGAAATGTCTCCTAGTGTTACCGCTGAGCCACGGTAGCGTGCTACTGCTCTGGAACACTTAGGCTGGCCGGCATGTGTCCTTCTTCGTTCCTGTGTCTGTCCCTTCGGGGAAATGTCACGCTTTGAGTACCGGAGTCCTGTTAGCCCGCTACAGCCCGGTTTACCGGAGTCCTGCTAGCCCAGTGCAACAGCCCGGACCCACTTGCTGATGACCGACACGTTCGAAGCTGGGTCATGGATGCCTGTCCCTGTAAGTCTGTGCCACTTTGGGTTTATGACTAGTCATGCCAGCCCGGGCTCTTTATCATATGGATGCTAGCGACACTATCATATACGTGAGCCAAAAGGCGCAAACGGTCCCGGGCAAAGGTAAGGCGACACCCGTGGGAACACCGTGCGTGAGGCCGCAAAGTGATATGAAGTGTTACCGGCTAGATCGATGTGACATCGAGTCGGGGTCCTGACAACCTGACCACGAGGGTCTGTTTCCTGCGAGCAAACGAAGAACAAGCAAGAAACTGAGATTGCAATCTGGATATTGCGAATATAAGATGAAAGCTTTATTGATCAAGGTGGGGTTCTGTGACGCCTTTGTCTGGTCGTTGAACACAAACGAAGTACGCGAAGTTGCAGCTATGGCGAACTTTTAATCTAAACAAAACCCAAAGTCTAAACGATGCCCTAAGGGCTGTATATATGGAGGAAGAGGGGGGAATTTCGTGGCCCTTGGTGGAGGGGTCCGAAATCAACCCTATCTCTTGTTTCCCCACACATACGGACTCTAAAAATAGCCTATACTTATGTATTTCGAAATTACATGGGCCTGGCCCAATAATAAGGTGACGCAGCACCTAAAATAGCCTCGGGACGAAATTTATGAACTGGCATCTTGTATATTTCGTCCAAGGCTTCATGCACCCATTATGGTGGCTTCAAAGTCCTGAAATCATCACTTGTAACTCCGTTCTTGTTCCCCTTGCGCATGCCATCATCTCCATGCTTGTTCTTGCTCCAATGTTCATCCTTCTCCAAGCTAGGCCCTTCATTTGTAAGCAAAACAAATGTATCCAATTTAGGCAGCATCATATTCTCATGAACATTAGAATCATTACCAAGAAACGAAAGTACCTGGTAATTTAGTTGGCGTGCACGAGCTCTAGTAATTGGTCCAGTATGTATAGCAGCAGGGGCTGTGGGTGTAACAATTGTATTGATGTCCTCATCAGATAGCATATTTGTTGTCGTGGATAGATTCTCGAAAATGGCACACTTTATACCATGTCATAAAAGCGATGATGCTGTTAATGTTGCTGATTTGTTCTTTCGTGAAATTATTCGCTTGCATGGTGTGCCAAATACTATTGTTTCAGATCGTGATACTAAATTTCTTAGCCACTTTTGGAGATGTTTATGGGCTAAGTTGGGGACTAAACTGCTTTTTAGTACTACTTGTCACCCCCAAACTGATGGACAAACTGAAGTAGTCAATAGAACGTTGTCTACTATGCTTAGGGCTGTTTTGAAGAATAATAAGAAAATGTGGGAGGAATGCTTGCCTCATATTGAATTTGCTTATAATCGTTCATTGCATTCTACTACTAAGATGTGCCCTTTTGAAGTTGTGTATGGTTTTCTACCTCGTGCACCTATTGATTTGTTGCCTCTTCCATCTTCGGAGAAGGTTAATTTTGATGCTAAACAACGTGCTGAATTGATTTTAAAAATGCATGAGTTAACTAAGGAAAACATTGAGCGCATGAATGCTAAATATAAACTTGCTGGAGATAAGGGTAGAAAACATGTTGTGTTTGCACCTGGAGATCTTGTTTGGTTACATTTGCGTAAGGATGGATTTCCTGATTTGCGCAAATCAAAGTTAATGCCACGTGCTGATGGTCCCTTTAAGGTGTTAGAGAAAATAAATGATAATGCATATAAACTTGAGCTGCCTGCAGATTTTGGGGTTAGTCCCACTTTTAACATTGCAGATTTGAAGCCTTATTTGGGTGAGGAAGATGAACTTCCGTCGAGGACGACTTCATTTCAAGAAGGGGAGGATGATGAGGACATCAATACAATTGTTACACCCACAGCCCCTGCTGCTATACATACTGGACCAATTACTAGAGCTCGTGCACGCCAACTAAATTACCAGGTACTTTCGTTTATTGGTAATGATTCTAATGTTCATGAGAATATGATGCTGCCTAAATTGGATACATTTGTTTTGCTTACAAATGAAGGGCCTAGCTTGGAGAAGGATGAACATTGGAGCAAGAACAAGCATGGAGATGATGGCATGCGCAAGGGGAACAAGAACGGAGTTACAAGTGATGATTTCAGGACTTTGAAGCCACCATAATGGGTGCATGAAGCCTTGGACGAAATATACAAGATGCCACTTCATAAATTTCGTCCCGATTCTATTTTAGGTGCTGCGTCACCTTATTATTGGGCCAGGCCCATGTAATTTCGAAATACATAAGTATAGGCTATTTTTAGAGTCCGTATGTGTGGGGAAACAAGAGATAGGGTTGATTTCGGACCCCTCCACCAAGGGCCACGAAATTCCCCCCTCTTCCTCCATATATACAGCCCTTAGGGCATCGTTTAGACTTTGGGTTTTGTTTAGATTAAAAGTTCGCCATAGCTGCAACTTCGCGTACTTCGTTTGTGTTCAACGACCAGACAAAGGCGTCACAGAACCCCACCTTGATCAATAAAGCTTTCATCTTATATTCGCAATATCCAGATTGCAATCTCAGTTTCTTGCTTGTTCTTCGTTTGCTCGCAGGAAACAGACCCTCGTGGTCAGGTTGATCGTGCTCCGGCGTGGTCAATAACCTCTCGGAGTTGGTTTAGCGATTGCTAAGGCGCGACGTCCTCGCACGTTCGTAGTCGGATCGTCAAAGTCGACTTCCACCAAAGCGATATCCATCATCTCATCGAAAGACGGGACACCTTTGCCTCTATCAAATCCTCCTCCATGCGCCTCCTGCAACAACAAAAGACGAACGGAGCTAGCTGGAATGCATAGCTTGTTAGCACGAAACACAAATCCATCGTTAACAACAAACTTGTTCCACATTCTTCCTTCTTTACAATTCTGCATTACATCTTTAAAATCAGCATCATGCACATATTGATCTTTGATGGTCTCCAAACCAAATATTTTGAAGTCAAGTTGTGAAAGCATAGTATAGCGACGAGACAATGCATCAGCAATAACATTTTCTTTTCCCTTCTTGTGTTTAATGACATAAGGGAAAGTCTCAATGAATTCAACCCATTTAGCATGTCTATGATTCAGTTTAGCTTGACTTTTAATATGTTTCAAAGATTCATGATCAGAATGTATAACAAATTCTTTGGGCCATAAATAATGTTGCCATGTTTCTAAAGTCCGAACAAGAGCATATAATTCTTTATCATAAGTAGAATAATTCAGACTAGGGCCACTCAATTTTTCAGAAAAGTATGCAACAGGTTTGCCATCTTGTAATAACACACCTCCTAATCCAATTCCACTAGCATCACATTCAAGCTCAAAAGTCTTATTAAAATCAGGAAGTTGGAGTAAAGGAGCATGTGTCAACTTATCTTTCAATACCGTGAAGGCTTCTTCCTGTGCGGTACCCCAAAGAAAAGGCACATCTTTCTTTGTAAGCTCATTGAGAGGTGCAGCAATGGTGCTGAAATCTCTCACAAAACGCCTATAGAATCCAGCGAGGCCAAGAAAACTCCTCACTTGTGTGACCGTTTTGGGTTGCGGCCAACTCTCAATAGCTTCAATCTTGGCTTTATCAACTTCAATTCCCTGTGGAGTAACAACATAGCCAAGAAAAGATACTCGGTCGGTGCAAAAGGTGCACTTCCCAAGGTTACCAAACAAACGTGCATCACGTAGAGCAATAAAAACAGCACGTAAATGTTCCAAATGTTCATTAATCTCATGAAAGTACTAGGTGCATTAGTTAACCCAAAAGGCATGACTAACCACTCATATAATCCAAACTTAGTTTTGAATGCGGTTTTCCATTCATCTCCCAATTTCATACGAATTTGATGGTATCCACTACGTAAATCAACTTTGGAGAATATTGTAGAGCCACTCAATTCATCAAGCATATCATCTAGCCTAGGAATAGGATGACGATAACGAATAGTAATATTATTAATGCCACTACAATCAACACACATACGTGATGTACCATCCTTTTTCGGCACTAGAATAATAGGAACAGCACAAGGACTAAGGGATTCGCGTATATAACCTTTGTCGAGAAGCTCTTGTACTTGACGCATAATCTCCTTCGTCTCCTCTGGATTGGTACGGTATGGTGCACGGTTTGGCAGTGAAGCACCGGGAATTAAGTCAATCTGATGCTCAATCCCTCGAATAGGCGGTAATCCCGGTGGCACGTCTTGTGGAAAGACGTCAGCGAACTCGTGCAAAATGTTAGTGACAGCAGGAGGCAAAGAGGAAGGCACGTCCTCGAATGAAAATAATGCCTCTTTGCACACAAAAGCATAGCAAACAGATTTGCTGAAATCTAGCTCGTCAATATCAGATTTGGTGGCAAATAAACATGCACTTTTCAATTTAATTTCAGAAGCAACACTAGATGGTTTATTATTAGACTTCATTTGTTGCTCAAATTCTTTTGCCACAATCTGATTTTCACTCTTATTCGTCTCCTGTTTTGCTTTATTAGCTCTATTAATATCATCTTTCAAAATGGAATCAGGAGTCATAGGAAGCAAAGTAATATTTTTATCCTTATGAACAAGAGTATAGTGATTGTTTCTACCATGGTGTACAGAATTTTTATCAATTTGCCATGGTCTACCAAGTAATAAGGAACATGCTTGCATAGGTACCACATCACAATCAACATAATCAGCATATGTAGATATACTAAAATGCACACGAACAGTACGTGTTACCTTAACCTTGCCGCTGTTGTTGAACCATTGGATGTAGTAAGGATGTGGATGTGGTCTTGTGGTGAGAGAAAGCTTCTCGACCATCTCCATGCTAGCCAAGTTGTTGCAGCTCCCTCCGTCTATGATGACGCGCACAGAACATTCCTTCACAACTCCCTTGGTATGGAACAAATTGTGCCTCTGATTTTGCTCAGCTTGTGTGATCTGCACACTCAAAACACGTTGAGCAACTAAACATTCATACCTGTCAGCGTCTTCAGGAGCCATGTATTGCGTCTCATTATCAGAATCATCTCCACCATGTTCTTCACGTGTAATAAGAGCCAAAGTCTCCTCATCATAGTCACTAGCGGACTCATATCCACCATCCGCGGTAGCAATCATCACACG
>NW_021268590.1:0-24597 GCF_002162155.2 Triticum dicoccoides
CATACGGACTCTAAAAATAGCCTATACTTATGTATTTCGAAATTACATGGGCCTGGCCCAATAATAAGGTGACGCAGCACCTAAAATAGCCTCGGGACGAAATTTATGAAGTGGCATCTTGTATATTTCGTCCAAGGCTTCATGCACCCATTATGGTGGCTTCAAAGTCCTGAAATCATCACTTGTAACTCCGTTCTTGTTCCCCTTGCGCATGCCATCATCTCCATGCTTGTTCTTGCTCCAATGTTCATCCTTCTCCAAGCTAGGCCCTTCATTTGTAAGCAAAACAAATGTATCCAATTTAGGCAGCATCATATTCTCATGAACATTAGAATCATTACCAAGAAATGAAAGTACCTGGTAATTTAGTTGGCGTGCACGAGCTCTAGTAATTGGTCCAGTATGTATAGCAGCAGGGGCTGTGGGTGTAACAATTGTATTGATGTCCTCATCATTATCCGCCACCGCTTCGAATCTGTATCCATATACCACCACAGCTGTCATATACCACCACCGCTGCCATCTACCACCATATATCCACCACCAATCCGAGTTCTTGTCATATTAGGTTTGTTTTCGAGATCCATCTAGATTCCGATTCGTGTTTCCTTGCCGGAGTAGGTTTCGGAAAAAAAAAGAGTCGGGTAGCCACGCTCCGTTTAGGCCCAAAATTTTTCGAAAACGCATTTTTCAAAAAAATTTCTGGCTATCCTATTTTTAGGTGTTTCTGAGTGTTTTGAGACAGGTGCCATTATAGGAAGTTTTTTTGACCCGTTTTCAGTTTTTGGGTCCGGGCAGTCAAAAAAAAATTGGTCGAAAAAATTTCGTGCCCATCCTGTCAGTTTGAGCTAGGAAGAGTTTTGAGACACTCGCCATTATAGTGATTTTTCGCAAAAAAAAAAACAGCGCAAAGAAAAAAAAGAGCGCAAAAAAAAGGGCGAAAAAAAAATTCAGAGTGTGCTTTTCCCTTGTTTACGTGCCGCGCCGTGATTTTGTTGGTGTTCTAGGCTCGCGTCTCTTGCACAGTCTAGCCTAGGACCACCACAGTACCGTCGTTGAGCGTTTATTCAACTTTGCATCTCTGAATTGATTATTGCTGACCCTTTTTGCTACCATACTATAAGCCTTCCCAGCTCCACATACATCTACGTCGTGTGTTTGACTCTCCCTGGTAATCGCTCTATCCAAGCTTTGAGAGTTTTTGACTACAACGGTTGCCGATCACCGCCTGCTGCTGGGTAAGAACAGGTAAGAATTTGAGATTTGCTTGACGGATTTGTGATACACCACCACCACTTCTTAGTAGTCTGTAGGATCATATTCTTGTGTGTTTCTATTGCTGCTAACCATGCAAGGATCACAAGCCGACGAGATTGACTGGGAGAACTTATCGAACAAGGAGCTTCATAATAAGTTTCAGCAAATGATGACTGAACAGGTGCAAGATGTGCTAAACAATTTTGAAGAGGCTATGGAGAAGATTACTGGCCTTGAGAAGACGTTCGAAACAAAGCTCGATAACAGATTTAATGAACTACTTGCGCGTCTTCCACCACCGGCTGCACCTGTCGCACCTCTGCAACAACAACAACTACGCCCCCTTCCGAATCAGTATGGACGAGCACAGCGTGTTCCTATTGAGCGAGGACAAAATTCTGGTGCCGCTGCTACTGCTGTTGGTGCTTCTTTGGCTCCTGCTACTGCTGCTGTTGGTACCCAGGAGGATGATGATTATGTGGGAGATTATGAGGATGAGGTTGATCAAAATCCGAACTACGTGCAGCCACCAGCACCACCACCACCAGGTCGACCTCACGTATATATTCGTCATGGTAGGCCTGCACCACCACCTCAGGTACGAGATGATGTCCATATTCCTAAACTGAAATTGAATATTCCACCATTTGAGGGTAGATATGTTTCTGATATATATCTTACTTGGGAGTTAGAAACTGAACAACGATTTACATGTTTACAATATCCTGAGGAGAGACGAGTTGCTGCTGCTGTTTGTGCTTTCACTAGTTTTGCATGTGTATGGTGGTCTGAACATTGTAGATTATATCCTATTCCAACTACTTGGGCTGCTTTGAAAACTGCTATGCGTACGCGTTGGGTTCCACCATATTATCAACGTGAATTGCTTCAAAAATTGCAGCGTTTAAGACAAGGGAAAAATTCTGTAGAAGAATATTATCAGGAATTACAAACTGGCATGATTAGATGTGGTATTGTTGAGGAGAATGAAGCTATGCTTGCACGTTTTCTGGGTGGATTAAATAGAGAGATTCAGACCATTCTAGACTATAAGGAGTATACTAATATCACTCGTTTATTCCATCTTGCTTGTAAAGCTGAACGTGAAGTGCAGGATCGACAAGCATTGGCGCGAACTAACTTTTCTGCAGACCGACCTTCATCATGGACACCGCGTGCATCTTCTACTTCAACTGCACCAGCACCTCAATTTGGTGCCTCCTCCAGTCGTGATACAAGAAAACAGGCACAACCACCATTATCTGCCAAGAGCGCACCTGCTGGGCCTGCACGGAGTTCTTCTTCTTCCATGGCATCAACAGGGCACACAAGTGATATTATTTGTCGTCGTTGTAAGGGAGGAGGTCATTATGCGAGAGAATGAAAATCTCCGCGTGTGATGATTGCTACCGCGGATGGTGGATATGAGTCCGCTAGTGACTATGATGAGGAGACTTTGGCTCTTATTACACGTGAAGAACATGGTGGAGATGATTCTGATCATGAGACGCAATACATGGCTCCTGAAGACGCTGACAGGTATTAATGTTTAGTTGCTCAACGTGTTTTGAGTGTGCAGGTCACACAAGCTGAGCAAAATCAGAGGCACAATTTGTTCCATACCAAGGGAGTTGTGAAGGAACGTTCTGTGCGCGTCATAATAGACGGAGGGAGCTGCAACAACTTGGCTAGCATGGAGATGGTGGAGAAGCTTTCTCTCACCACAAGACCACATCCACATCCTTACTACATCCAATGGTTCAACAACAGCGGCAAGGTTAAGGTAACACGTACTGTTCGTGTGCATTTTAGTATCTCTACATATGCTGATTATGTTGATTGTGATGTGGTACCTATGCAAGCATGTTCCTTATTACTTGGTAGACCATGGCAATTTGATAAAAATTCTGTACACCATGGTAGAAACAATCACTATACTCTTGTTCATAAGGATAAAAATATTACTTTGCTTCCTATGACTCCTGATTCCATTTTGAAAGATGATATTAATAGAGCTAATAAAGCACAACAGGAGAAGAATAAGAGTGAAAATCAGATTGTGGCAAAAGAATTTGAGGAACAAATGAAGCCTAATAATAAACCATCTCGTGTTGCTTCTGAAATTAAATTGAAAAGTGCATGTTTATTTGCCACCAAATCTGATATTGATGAGCTAGATTTCAGCAAATCTGTTTGCTATGCTTTTGTGTGCAAAGAGGCATTATTTTCATTCGAGGACGTGCCTTCCTCTTTGCCTCCTGCTGTCACTAACATTTTGCAGGAGTTCGCTGACGTTTTTCCACAAGACGTGCCACCGGGATTACCGCCTATTCGAGGGATTGAGCATCAGATTGACTTAATTCCCGGTGCTTCACTGCCAAACCGTGCACCATACCGTACCAATCCAGAGGAGACGAAGGAGATTATGCGTCAAGTACAAGAGCTTCTCGACAAAGGTTATATACGCGAATCCCTTAGTCCTTGTGCTGTTCCTATTATTCTAGTGCCGAAAAAGGATGGTACATCATGTATGTGTGTTGATTGTAGAGGCATTAATAATATTACTATTCGTTATCGTCATCCTATTCCTAGGCTAGATAATATGCTTGATGAATTGAGTGGCTCTACAATATTCTCCAAAGTTGATTTGCGTAGTGGCTACCATCAAATTCGTATGAAATTGGGAGATGAATGGAAAACAGCATTTAAAACTAAGTTTGGATTATATGAGTGGTTAGTCATGCCTTTTGGGTTAACTAATGCACCTAGTACTTTCATGAGATTAATGAACGAAGTTTTACGTGCTTTCATTGGACGATTTGTGGTAGTTTACTTTGATGACATATTGATTTATAGCAGATCTTTGGAAGAACATTTGGAACATTTACGTGCTGTTTTTATTGCTCTACGTGATGCACGTTTGTTTGGTAACCTTGGGAAGTGCACCTTTTGCACCGACCGAGTATCTTTTCTTGGCTATGTTGTTACTCCACAGGGAATTGAAGTTGATAAAGCCAAGATTGAAGCTATTGAGAGTTTGCCGCAGCCCAAAACGGTCACACAAGTGAGGAGTTTTCTTGGCCTCGCTGGGTTCTATAGGCGTTTTGTGAGAGATTTCAGCACCATTCCTGCACCTCTCAATGAGCTTACAAAGAAAGATGTGCCTTTTCTTTGGGGTACCGCACAGGAAGAAGCCTTCTCGGTATTGAAAGATAAGTTGACACATGCTCCTTTACTCCAACTTCCTGATTTTAATAAGACTTTTGAGCTTGAATGTGATGCTAGTGGAATTGGATTAGGCGGTGTGTTATTACAAGATGGCAAACCTGTTGCATACTTTTCTGAAAAATTGAGTGGGCCTAGTCTGAATTATTCTACTTATGATAAAGAATTATATGCTCTTGTTCGGACTTTAGAAACATGGCAACATTATTTATGGCCTAAAGAATTTGTTATACATTCTGATCATGAATCTTTGAAACATATTAAAAGTCAAGCTAAACTAAATCGTAGACATGCTAAATGGGTTGAATTCATTGAGACTTTTCCTTATGTCATTAAATACAAGAAGGGAAAAGAAAATGTTATTGCTGATGCATTGTCTCGCCGCTATACTATGCTTTCACAACTTGACTTCAAAATATTTGGTTTGGAGACCATCAAAGATCAATATGTGCATGATGCTGATTTTAAAGATGTAATGCAGAATTGTAAAGAAGGAAGAATGTGGAACAAGTTCGTCGTTAACGATGGATTTGTGTTTCGTGCTAACAAGCTATGCATTCCAGCTAGCTCCGTTCGTCTTTTGTTGTTGCAAGAGGCGCATGGAGGAGGATTAATGGGACACTTTGGCGTGAAGAAGACGGAGGACGTACTTGCTACACATTTCTTTTGGCCAAAGATGAGACGGGATGTTGAGCGTTTTATTGCTCGATGCACTACATGTCAAAAAGCTAAGTCACGACTCAATCCTCATGGTTTATATATGCCTTTGCATGTACCTAGTGTTCCTTGGGAGGATATATCTATGGACTTTGTTTTAGGTTTACCTCGAACAAAGAAGGTCAGGGATAGCATATTTGTTGTCGTGGATAGATTCTCGAAAATGGCACACTTTATACCATGTCATAAAAGCGATGATGCTGTTAATGTTGCTGATTTGTTCTTTCGTGAAATTATTCGCTTGCATGGTGTGCCAAATACTATTGTTTCAGATCGTGATACTAAATTTCTTAGCCACTTTTGGAGATGTTTATGGGCTAAGTTCGGGACTAAACTGCTTTTTAGTACTACTTGTCACCCCCAAACTGATGGACAAACTGAAGTAGTCAATAGAACGTTGTCTACTATGCTTAGGGCTGTTTTGAAGAATAATAAGAAAATGTGGGAGGAATGCTTGCCTCATATTGAATTTGCTTATAATCGTTCGTTGCATTCTACTACTAAGATGTGCCCTTTTGAAGTTGTGTATGGTTTCCTACCTCGTGCACCTATTGATTTGTTGCCTCTTCCATCTTCGGAGAAGGTTAATTTTGATGCTAAAAAACATGCTGAATTGATTTTAAAAATGCATGAGTTAACTAAGGAAAACATTGAGCGTATGAATGCTAAATATAAACTTGCTGGAGATAAGGGTAGAAAACATGTTGTGTTTGCACCTGGAGATCTTGTTTGGTTACATTTGCGTAAGGATAGATTTCCTGATTTGCGCAAATCAAAGCTAATGCCACGTGCTGATGGTCCCTTTAAGGTGTTAGAGAAAATAAATGATAATGCATATAAACTTGAGCTGCCTGCAGATTTTGGGGTTAGTCCCACTTTTAACATTGCAGATTTGAAGCCTTATTTGGGTGAGGAAGATGAGTTTCCGTCGAGGACGACTTCATTTCAAGAAGGGGAGGATGATGAGGACATCAATACCATTGTTACACCCACGGTCCCTACTGCTACATATATGGGACCAATTACTAGAGCTCGCGCACGCCAATTAAATTATCAGGTACTTCCGTTTCTTGGTAATGATTCTAATGTTCATGAGAATATGATGCTGCCTAAATTGGATACATTTGTTTTGCTTACAAATGAAGGGCCTAGCTTGGAGAAGGATGAACATTAGAGCAAGAACAAGCATGGAGATGATGCCATGCGCAAGGGGAAGAAGAATGGAGTTACAAGTGATGATTTCAAGACTTTCAAGCCACCATAATGGGTGCATGAAGCCTTGGACGAAATATACAAGATGCCACTTCATAAATGATAGAGGCGAGGGTGTTCCGATCTTTCGATGAGATGATAACTATCGATTTGGTGGAGACGACTTTGACGATCCGACTACAAACGTGCACGACGTTGCGCCTTAGCAATCGCTAAACCAATCTCCTGAGGTTACTGACGATGCCGGAAGCACGGTCAGCCTGACCACGAAGGTCTATTCCTGCAAGCAATCGAAGAACGAGCAAGAATATGATAAAGCAATCTGAATATTGCAAATATATATGAAGTATTGATAATGGTGGGGATCCGGAAGCGGTCTTGGTCTGGTCGTTGGACACAAACGAAGTACTCGAAGTTGCAATTGCTAACTTTTAACTGAACAAATCCCAAGGAAAAGCTACTAGATGGATCTACTTATATAGGAGCAAGGGGTGGCGGCCAAGGAGGTGGGAGGACGTCCCAAGGCAGCCTAAAACTAAATCTAGGTCGTACAAGGCCAATGGGCCCAAGTGGAGGTGATGTAACACCTTTGGACTTGTAGTTTGACTCGGATTCTGCTGCAGCATCAGATTGTTTTGTCCACAACTGAGCGCTCCGGACGAATTTGAAGGTGATTCCAATTGGGTTGGAAAGTGCACGAAATCTAGTTTCCAACAAAAAAAGAATCACCCAATTCGGAGTTCGTATGAAAAACTTGTGTGCGTTTTGAGTCAGGTATGTCTGTGCAGTCCGAATCTGAATCCAGAACGTGAAAGACTTGGACTCTATCTTCTCTTGGGCCAAAAGTGACGTGAGAGAACTTTTTGGACAGCAAATAAACATCTCTTTCTTCCTTATCTTCATATGTGGATTGTACAAATGTCCCATACACCTGCAATTAGACAAAACACAAAAGTGTGTGAAGTATTTTTGTTCTGGATAACATAAATAGATTATTGAATAGTTTGCACTAGAAATCACCTTATGCATATATGCAATATTTTTGGTCATATCCAAGGTAGTCATGTCCTCATCAATAAATTTCGTCCCGAGGCTATTATAGGTGCTGCGTCACCTTTTTATTGGGCCAGGCCCATGTAATTTCGAAATACATAGGTATAGGCTATTTTTAGAGTCCGTATGTGTGGGGAAACAAGAGATAGGGTTGATTTCGGACCCCTCCACCAAGGGCCACGAAATTCCCCCTCTCTTCCTCCATATTTACAGCCCTTAGGGCACCGTTTAGACTTTGGGTTTTGTTTAGATTAAAAGTTCGCCATAGCTGCAACTTCGCGTACTTCGTTTGTGTTCAACGACAAGACAAAGGCGTCACAGAACCCCACCTTGATCAATAAAGCTTTCATCTTATATTCGCAATATCCAGATTGCAATCTTAGTTTCTTGCTTGTTCTTCGTTTGCTCGCAGGAAACAGACCCTCGTGGTCAGGTTGATCGTGCTCCGGCATGGTCAATAACCTCTCGGAGTTGATTTAGCGATTGCTAAGGCGCGACGTCCTCGCACGTTCGTAGTCGGATCGTCAAAGTCGACTTCCACCAAAGCGATATCCATCATCTCATCGAAAGACGGGACACCTTTGCCTCTATCAGTTTAGACTTTGGGTTTTGTTTAGATTAAAGTTTGCCATAGCTGCAACTTCGCGTACTTCGTTTGTGTTCAACGACCAGACAAAGGCGTCACAGAACCCCACCTTGATCAATAAACCTTTCATCTTATATTCGCAATATCCAGATTGCAATCTCAGTTTCTTGCTTGTTCTTCGTTTGCTCGCAGGAAACAGACCCTCGTGGTCAGGTTGATCGTGCTCCGGCGTGGTCAATAACCTCTCGGAGTTGGTTTAGCGATTGCTAAGGCGCGACATCCTCGCACGTTCATAATCGGATCGTCAAAGTCGACTTCCACCAAAGCGAAATCCATCATCTCATCGAAAGACGGGACACCTTTGCCTCTATCAAGTGGTATCAGATTTCCAGGTTGCTCGGTGAGATTTTACAGTTTTTCGTAGTTTAGATCGAGTCTATTCTTCATACCTATAGTCCACGAAAAAGCCACAAAAAAATTAGGGTTAGTTCATCATATCCGAACCAATCTGAGCCTTTGCATAATCTTTTTAGGGTTTTGCTTTGTTGAATTTGCGGTTGCATCGTCGTGTCTAGTTGCTGGTCTTAGCGTCTAGTCTTTTAGAGTTTCGAGTTCTGGTCATAAGTTGTCACGCCGCCACCGCACCATCATCATCGCCCCTGCCACCTACCATCACCGCTCCAAATCCGTATCCATATACCACCACCAATCTGTGTCCATATACCACCACCGATCCATATCCATATACTACAACCGCTACCACCATCGTTGCCATATACCACCACCATATATCCACCACCAATACGAGTTCCTTGCATATTAGGTTTGTTTTCGAGATTCATCTAGTTTCCGATTCGTGTTTCCTTGCCGGAGTAGGTTTCGGAAAAAAAAAATCCGGAAACCACCCTCCGTTTAGGCCCAAAATTCTCCGAAAACGCACTTGTCGAAAACATTTCTGGCTATCCTATTTTTAAGTGTTTCTAAGCGTATTGAGACAGTGACCGTTATAGAAAGGTTTTTTTGACCCATTTCCAGCTTTTGGGTCCGGGCAGTCGAAAAAAAAAGTGGTCAAAAAAATTCGTGCCCATCTTGTGAGTTTGACCTGGGAAGAGTTTTGAGACACTCGCCATTATAGTGATTTTTCGCAAAAAAAAAAGCAGCGCAAAAAAAAGAGCTAAAAAAATTCCAGAGTGCTTTTCCCTTGTTTACGTGCAGCGCCCTGATTTTGCTAGTGTTCTAGGCTCGCGTCTCTAGCACGGTCTAGCCTAGGACCAGCACAGTACCGTCGTTGAGCGTTTATTCAACTTTGCATCTCTGAATTGATTATTGCTGACCCCTTTTGCTACCATATTATAACCCTTCCCAACTCCACATACATCTACGTCGTGCGTGATGAGGACATGACTACCTTGGATATGACCAAAAATATTGCATATATGCATATTTGTCAGGTGATTTCTAGTGCAAACTATTCAATAATCTATTTATGTTATCCAGAACAAAAATACTTCACACACTTTTGTGTTTTGTCCAATTGCAGGTGTATGGGACATTTGTACAATCCACATATGAAGATAAGGAAGAAAGATATGTTTATTTGCTGTCCAAAAAGTTCTCTCACGTCACTTTTGGCCCAAGAGAAGATAGAGTACAAGTCTCTCACGTTCTGGATTCAGATTCGGACTGCACAGACATACCTGACTCAAAACGCACACAAGTTTTTCATACGGACTCCGAATTGGGTGATTCTTTTTTTGTTGGAAACTAGATTTCGTGAACTTTCCAACCCAATTGGAATCACCTTCAAATTCGTCCGGAGCGTTGAGTTGTGGACGAAACAATCTGATGCTGCAGCACAATCCGAGTCAAACTACAAGTCCAAAGGTGTTACATCACCTCCACTTGGGCCCATTGACCTTGTACGACCTAGATTTAGTTTTAGGCTGCCTTGGGACGTCCTCCCACCTCCTTGGCCGCCACCCCTTGCTCCTATATAAGTAGATCCATCTAGTAGCTTTTCCTTGGGATTTGTTTAGTTAAAAGTTAGCCATTGCAACTTCGTGTGCTTCGTTTGTGTCCAACGACCAGACCAAGACCACTTTTTGGATCCCCACCATTATCAATACTTCATACATATTTGCGATATTCAGATTGCTTTTATCATATTCTTGCTTGTTCTTCGATTGCTTGCAGGAATAGACCTTCATGGTCAGGTTGATCGTGTTCCGGCGTGGTCAATAACCTCTCGGAGTTGGTTTAGCGATTGCTAAGGCACAACGTCGTTGCACGTTTGTAGTCGGATCGTCAAAGTCGTCTCCACCAAATCGATAGTTATCATCTCAACGAAAGATCGGGACACCCCGCCTCTATCAAGTGGTATCAGTTTTCAGGTTGCTCGGTGAGAATTTCCAGTTTTTCCTAGATTAGATTTATTTTCTTACCTGTTGTCCAACAAAAAGCCACAAAAAAGAGTTAGATCTATTCATCCTTGGTCCAAGCCAGTCTAAGCCTTTGCAATTTTCTTTTCATTGCTTGCATAGTTGAATTATCGGTTGCATCGTCGTGTCGAGTTGCTGGTCTTAGTGTCTAGTTCGTTTAGAGTTTCGAGTTCTGTTCACATTAGTCACGCCACTGCTGCATCATTATCTCTTCCGCTGTCCACCACCCATCCATCAATTTCCACCACGTGCTACCCACCATTCATTGTCATAATAATAGTTGAGATCGTTCACATCTTCACTTGATCCAATCTGCATCTTATCTAGTTTGTTTTGGAAAGAGGGAGAAAAAAAAGAGAGAAAAAAAACGAGAGAAAAAAAAGAGAAAAAAAAGTCAGAGAAAAAAAAGGAGAGAAAGAAAAAAAAGTGCGAGAAAAAAAACAAAATTCGGATCTTTTTAGACTCAATCTCGTAGTTGAATTCGGATTGGAATCTCTTTTGTGCACTGTTCAGTAAAACAGCTTGGCTGTTGTTTCACATCATTATCTTTACTGCCGTTGTGATCTTCACTTATATCTTGCTGTCCAGAGCTACTTAGTATCCTTCATTGATGCTGGTTGTGCTACGACGTGACCTCATTAGTGTTCTAGGCTCGCGTCTCTAGTTCGGTCTAGCCTAGGACCAGCACAGTACCGTCGTTGAGCGTTTATTCAACATTGCATCTTTGAATTGATTATTGCTAATCTTTTGCTACCATATATAGCCAACCCAGCTCCACATATTTCTACACCGTGTATACGTACGCTCCCCTGGCAATCGCTTTACTCAATATTCAGAGTTACTTGACACCGCTGGTTGCCGATCACCGCCTGCTGCATGGTAAGAACTTGTAGGACATTGATATTTGCTTTACTGTGAGCGTTTTACGACCACATCCTAGTAGTTATAGGCACATTATTTTTGGGTTTTGTTTCTTGTTCTACTAATCATGACAGGATCCAGAGTCAATTCATGGTGCTTTGTCGATCGCGGGAGACGTGCCACCACCTTTGCAAATACCACAACCGTCACGAGAGGTGCACAAACATCCAAATGCACATGATCAGGTTAATGTATCTATACCACCATTTAATGGCCGTTTTAAACCTGCTTTATATATTGAATGGGAGTTCGACATAAAAAATATATTTGCTTCCCATAATTTCGACGAACATAAAAAGGTTAAGGTTGCGGTTGGTTCTTTCACTGGTTATGCTTTGGTTTGGTGGAGTGAATATTGTCGGTTACACCCTGATTATATACCTACTACTTGGGATGATTTGAAACTTGCCATGCGACATACTTTTGTCCCTGCTTATTATACGCGTGACATGATTAAGAAGTTGCAACACTTAAAACAAGGTAGTGAAACTGTAACAAAATATTATGATGATTTACAAACTACCTTGTTGCATTCCTCTTTAGAAGAAAGTGAAGATGATTTTATGGATAGATTTTGGGGAGGATTAAACCGTGATATTCAAGAGATACTAATTCATGAAGAGTGTTATCCTATGGACCATTTGTTTCATCTTGCTTGTAAAGCTGAACAGGAAATAAAACGACGTGTTGGCCACGAGGAGAACAAGCGCACGGTGCACATTCCAAGAGTTGATATGATTGTTCCTTCAACTACTAGGCATACTATGACAACCACATCCGTTGTTGTGAGGACTACATCACCTCCACCATGTGACACATCGCCCCCGAGAGTGGCTACATCATCTGAGTTGATCATAAGAGGTAATGACAAAGGTACTGATCTTCCATCTCTACATGAGAATGATGAATGCCTTGTCAATTTGAATGCACCATCTGATGAGCTACCCACTACTTTGATCACACCACCTATTTTAGAGGACTACGTTGATAATTTGACTTTGCCATGTGATCAAACAACTAAAATACCAACAATTTTGAGTGCACCCATTGAATTAAGTATTGATGCAAAAGAACCAATGTTTAATCATTTTGATATGACCTCTAATCTTGGTGATGATTCTGTGTTGAATGACTTATTGCATGTTTGCTTATTTAAGCATGTTGTAGCATGTAAATTTGATGCAAGTAAGGTTTATTCACCAATGTTGGGATGGTTTAATGATGAACATTGTCAATCTTTTGAAATGAATAAGAGCTTCACTTATATGTGCAAACTGAGTTGCAATATTTTCATGCCTTCTACTTCTTGTGCTAATTTTTTGGCTTTAGATTTTATGAACTATGCAAGTTAGTCATCTATTCATGTGTCATATATGCAAAAATCAAGGGAAGTAAAAATGGATGACATATACATATACAACATGTACACCTTGTCTCTTTTGTTAGCCACATTTCAGATTAAGCAACGCCGAGGACGGCTTTATTTTCAAGAAGGGGAGGATGATGAGGACATGACTACCTTGGATATGACCAAAAATATTGCATATATGCATATTTGTCAGGTGATTTCTAGTGCAAACTATTCAATAATCTATTTATGTTATCCAGAACAAAAATACTTCACACACTTATGTGTTTTGTCTAATTGCAGGTGTATGGGACATTTGTACAATCCACATATGAAGATAAGGAAGAAAGATATGTTTATTTGCTGTCCAAAAAGTTCTCTCACGTCACTTTTTTCCCAAGAGAAGATAGAGTCCAAGTCTCTCACGTTCTGGATTCAGATTCGGACTGCACGGACATACCTGACTCAAAACGCACACAAGTTTGTCATACGGACTCCGAATTGGGTGATTCTTTTTTTGTTGGAAACTAGATTTCGTGAACTTTCCAACCCAATTGGAATCACCTTCAAATTCGACCGGAGCGTTGAGTCGTGGACGAAACAATCTGATGCTGCAGCAGAATCCGAGTCAAACTACAAGTCCAAAGGTGTTACATCACCTCCACTTGGGCCCATTGGCCTTGTACGACCTAGATTTAGTTTTAGGCTGCCTTGGGACGTCCTCCCACCTCCTTGGCCGCCACCCCTTGCTCCTATATAAGTAGATCCATCTAGTAGCTTTTCCTTGGGATTTGTTTAGTTAAAAGTTAGCCATTGCAACTTCGTGTGCTTCGTTTGTGTCCAACGACCAGACCAAGACCACTTTTCGGATCCCCACCATTATCAATACTTCATACATATTCGCGATATTCAGATTGCTTTTATCATATTCTTGCTTGTTCTTTGATTGCTTGCAGGAATAGACCTTCATGGTCAGGTTGATCGTGTTCCGGCGTGGTCAATAACCTCTCGGAGTTGGTTTAGCGATTGCTAAGGCACAACGTCGTTGCACGTTTGTAGTCGGATCATCAAAGTCATCTCCACCAAATCGATAGTTATCATCTCATCGAAAGATCGGGACACCCCGCCTCTATCAGTGCGTTTGACTCTCCCTGGTAATCGCTCTATCCAAGCTTTGAGAGTTTTGACTACAACGGTTGCCGATCACCGCCTCTTGCTGGGTAAGAACTGGTAAGAATTTGAGTTTTGCTTGACGGATTTGTGACACCCACTGATAGAGGCAAAGGTGTCCCGTCTTTCGATGAGATGATGGATATCGCTTTGGTGGAGACGACTTTGACGATCCGACTACAAACGTGCACGACGTTGCACCTTAGCAATCGCTAAACCAATCTCCTGAGGTTACTGACGATGCTGGAAGCACGGTCAGCCTGACCACGAAGGTCTATTCCTGCAAGCAATCGAAGAACAAGCAAGAATATGATAAAGCAATCTGAATATTGCAAATAAATATGAAGTATTGATAATGGTGGGGATCCGGAAGCGGTCTTGGTCTGGTCGTTGGACACAAACGAAGTACACGAAGTTGCAATGGCTAACTTTTAACTAAACAAATCCCAAGGAAAAGCTACTAGATGAATCTACTTATATAGGAGCAAGGGGTGGCGGCCAAGGAGGTGGGAGGACGTCCCAAGGCAGCCTAAAACTAACCCTAGGTCGTACAAGGCTCATGGGCCCAAGTGGAGGTGATGCAACACCTTTGGGCTTGTAGTTTGATTCGGATTCTGCTGCAACATCAGATTGTTTCGTCTGTAACTCAACGCTCCGGACGAATTTGAAGGTGAATCCAATTGGGATGGAAAGAGCACGAAATCTAGTTTCCAACAAAAAAAATCACCCAATTCGGAGTCCGTATGAAAAAGTTGTTGGCGTTTTGAGTCAGGTATGTCTGTGCAGTCCGAATCTGAATTCAGAACGTGAGAGACTTGGACTCTATCTTCTCTTGGCCCAAAAGTGACGTGAGAGGACTTTTTGAACACAACCTAAACATCTCCTTTTTCCTTATCTTCATATGTGGATTGTACAAATGTCCCATACACCCACAATTAGACAAAACACAAAAGTGTGTGAAATATTTTTCTTCTGGATAACATAAATAGATTATTGAATAGTTTGCATTAGAAATCACCTGACAAATATGCATGTATGCAATATTTTTGGTCGTATCCAAGGTAGTCATGTCCTTATCACACACCACCACCACTTGTTCATAGTCTGTAGGATCATATTCTTTGAGAGGTTTGACTACAACGGTTGTCGATTACCGCCTGTTGCTGGGTAAGAACTGGTAAGAATTTGAGATTTGCTTGACGGATTTGTGATACACCACTACCACTTCTTAGTAGTCTGTAGGATCATATTCTCGTGTGTTTCTATTGCTGCTAACCATGCCAGGATCACAAGCCGACGAGATTGACTGGGAGAACTTATTGAACAAGGAGCTTCATGATAAGTTTCAGCAAATGATGACTGAACAGGTGCAAGATGTGCTGAACAATTTTGAAGAGGCCATGGAGAAGATCACTGGCCTTGAGAAGACGTTCGAAACAAAGCTCGATAACAGATTTAATGAACTGCTTGCGCGTCTTCCACCATCGGCTGCACCTGCCGCACCTCTACAACAACAACAACAACAATTACCTCCAGGTCGCGAAACAGCCCTCCACCGAGCGAGCTGTGTACTTCTTCGGCCTGGCCAAATTGTTGGTGCTGCTGTTGATACTTCTGTGGATCCTGCTGCTGATGCGGAGGATGATGAATATGCGGGCGATTATGAGGATGATAGAGGCAAAGGTGTCCCGTCTTTCGATGAGATGATGGATATCGCTTTGGTGGCAGTCGACTTTGACGATCCGACTACGAATGTCATAGAGGCGGGGTGTCCCGATCTTTCGATGAGATGATAACTATCGATTTGGTGGAGACGACTTTGACAATCCAACTACGAACATGCACAACGTTGCGCCTTAGCAATCGCTAAACCAATCTCCTGAGGTTACTGATGATGCTGGAAGCACGGTCAGCCTGACCACGAAGGTCTATTCCTGCAAGCAATCGAAGAACGAACAAGAATATGATAAAGCAATCTGAATATTGCAAATATATATGAAGTATTGATAATGGTGGGGATCCGGAAGCGGTCTTGGTCTGGTCGTTGGACACAAACGAAGTACTCGAAGTTGCAATTGCTAACTTTTAACTGAACAAATCCCAAGGAAAAGCTACTAGATGGATCTACTTATATAGGAGCAAGGGGTGGCGGCCAAGGAGGTGGGAAGACGTCCCAAGGCAGCCTAAAACTAAATCTAGGTCGTACAAGGCCAATGGGCCCAAGTGGAGGTGATGTAACACCTTTGGACTTGTAGTTTGACTCGGATTCTGCTGCAGCATCAGATTGTTTCGTCCACAACTCAATGCTCCGGACGAATTTGAAGGTGATTCCAATTGGGTTGGAAAGTTCACGAAATCTAGTTTCCAACAAAAAAAGAATCACCCAATTCGGAGTCCGTATGAAAAACTTGTGTGCGTTTTGAGTCAGGTATGTCTGTGCAGTCCGAATCTGAATCCAGAACGTGAGAGACTTGGACTCTATCTTCTCTTGGGCCAAAAGTGACGTGAGAGAACTTTTTGGACAGCAAATAAACATCTCTTTCTTCCTTATCTTCATATGTGGATTGTACAAATGTCCCATACACCTGCAATTAGACAAAACACAAAAGTGTGTGAAGTATTTTTGTTCTGGATAACACAAATAGATTATTGAATAGTTTGCACTAGAAATCACCTGACAAATATGCATATATGCAATATTTTTGGTCATATCCAAGGTAGTCATGTCCTCATCATCCTCCCCTTCGTGAAAATAAAGCCGTCCTCGGCGTTGCTTAATCTGAAATGTGGCTAACAAAAGAGACAAGGTGTACATGTTGTATATGTATATGTCATCCATTTTTACTTCCCTTGATTTTTGCATATATGACACATGAATAGATGAGTAACTTGCATAGTTCATAAAATCTAAAGCCAAAAAATTAGCACAAGAAGTAGAAGGCATGAAAATATTGCAACTCAGTTTGCACATATAAGTGAAGCTCTTATTCATTTCAAAAGATTGACAATGTTCATCATTAAACCATCCCAACATTGGTGAATAAACCTTACTTGCATCAAATTTACATGCTACAACATGCTTAAATAAGCAAACATGCAATAAGTCATTTAACACAGAATCATCACCAAGATTAGAGGTCATATCAAAATGATTAAACATTGGTTCTTTTGCATCAATAGTTAATTCAATGGGTGCACTCAAAATTGTTGGTATTTTAGTTGTTTGATCACATGGCAAAGTCAAATTATCAACGTAGTCCTCTAAAATAGGTGGTGTGATCAAAGTAGTGGGTAGCTCATCAGATGGTGCATTCAAATTGACAAGGCATTCATCATTCTCATGTAGAGATGGAAGATCAGTACCTTTGTCATTACCTCTTATGATCAACTCAGATGATGTAGCCACTCTCGGGGGCGATGTGTCACATGGTGGAGGTGACGTAGTCCCTTTGGACTTGTAGTTTGACTCGGATTCTGCTGCTACATCAGATTGTTTCGTCCACAACTCAACGCTCCGGACGAATTTGAAGGTGATTCCAGTTGGGTTGGAAAGTGCACGAAATCTAGTTTCCAACAAAAAAAGAATCACCCAATTCCGAGTCCGTATGAAAAACTTGTGTGCGTTTTGAGTCAGGTATGTCTGTGCAGTCCGAATCTGAATCCAGAACGTGAGAGACTTGGACTCTATCTTCTCTTGGGCCAAAAGTGACGTGAGAGAACTTTTTGGACAACAAATAAACATCTCTTTCTTCCTTATCTTCATATGTGGATTGTACAAATGTCCCATACATGATAGAGGCGAGGGTGTCCCGATCTTTCGATGAGATGATAACTATCAATTTGATGGAGACGACTTTGACGATCCGACTACAAACGTGCACGACGTTGCGCCTTAGCAATCGCTAAACCAATCTCCTGAGGTTATTGACCACGCCGGAGCACGATCAACCTGACCACGAAGGTCTATTCCTGCAAGCAATCGAAGAACGAGCAAGAATATGATAAAGGCAATCTGAATATTGCGAATATGTATGAAGTATTGATAAAGGTGGGGATCCGTAAGCGGTCTTGGTCTGGTCGTTGGACACAAACGAAATACACGAAGTTGCAATGGCTAACTTTTAACTAAACAAATCCCCAGGAAAAGCTACTAGATGGATCTACTTATATAGGAGCAAGGGGTGGAGGCCAAGGAGGTGGGAGGACGTCCCAAGGCAGCCTAAAACTAAATCTAGGTCGTACAAGGCCAATGGGCCCAAGTGGAGGTGATGTAACACCTTTGGACTTGTAGTTTCACTCGGATTCTGCTGCAGCATCAGATTGTTTCGTCCACAACTCAACGCTCCGGACGAATTTGAAGGTGATTCCAATTGGGCTGGAAAGTGCACGAAATCTAGTTTCCAACAAAAAAAGAATCACCCAATTCGGAGTCCGTATGAAAAACTTGTGTGCGTTTTGAGTCAGGTGTGTCTGTGCAGTCCGAATCTGAATCCAGAACGTGAGAGACTTGGACTCTATCTTCTCTTGGGCCAAAAGTGACGTGAGAGAACTTTTTGGACAACAAATAAACATCTCTTTCTTCCTTATCTTCATATGTGGATTGTACAAATGTCCCATACACCTGCAATTAGACAAAACACAAAAGTGTGTGAAGTATTTTTGTTCTGGATAACATAAATAGATTATTGAATAGTTTGCACTAGAAATCACCTGACAAATATGCATATATGCAATATTTTTGGTCATATCCAAGGTAGTCATGTCCTCATCATCCTCCCCTTCTTGAAAATAAAGCCGTCCTCGGCGTTGCTTAATCTGAAATGTGGCTAACAAAAGAGACAAGGTGTATATGTTGTATATGTATATGTCATCCATTTTTACTTCCCTTGATTTTTGCATATATGACACATGAATAGATGAGTAACTTGCATAGTTCATAAAATCTAAAGCCAAAAAATTAGCACAAGAAGTAGGAGGCATGAAAATATTGCAACTCAGTTTGCACATATAAGTGAAGCTCTTATTCATTTCAAAAGATTGACAATGTTCATCATTAAACCATCCCAACATTGGCGAATAAACCTTACTTGCATCAAATTTACATGCTACAATGATAGAGGCGAGGGTGTCCCGATCTTTCGATGAGATGATAACTATCGATTTGGTGGAGACGACTTTGACGATCCGACTACAAACGTGCACGACGTTGCGCCTTAGCAATCGCTAAACCAACTCCGAGAGGTTACTGACGATGCTGGAAGCACGGTCAGCCTGACCACGAAGGTCTATTCCTGCAAGCAATCGAAGAACGAGCAAGAATATGATAAAGCAATCTGAATATTGCGAATATATATGAAGTATTGATAATGGTGGGGATCCGTAAGCGGTCTTGGTCTGGTCGTTGGACACAAACGAAGTACACGAAGTTGCAATGGCTAACTTTTAACTAAACAAATCCCAAGGAAAAGCTACTAGATGGATCTACTTATATAGGAGCAAGGGGTGGCGGCCAAGGAGGTGGGAGGACGTCCCAAGGCAGCCTAAAACTAAATCTAGGTCGTACAAGGCCAATGGGCCCAAGTGGAGGTGATGTAACACCTTTGGACTTGTAGTTTGACTCGGATTCTGCTGCAGCATCAGATTGTTTCATCCACAACTCAACGCTCCGGACGAATTTGAAGGTGATTCCAATTGGGTTGGAAAGTGCATGAAATCTAGTTTCCAACAAAAAAAATCACCCAATTCGGAGTCCGTATGAAAAACTTGTGTGCGTTTTGAGTCAGGTGTGTCTGTGCAGTCCGAATCTGAATCCAGAACGTGAGAGACTTGGACTCTATCTTCTCTTGGGCCAAAAGTGACGTGAGAGAACTTTTTGGACAGCAAATAAACATCTCTTTCTTCCTTATCTTCATATGTGGATTGTACAAATGTCCCATACACCTGCACTTAGACAAAACACAAAAGTGTGTGAAGTAGTTTTGTTCTGGATAACATAAATAGATTATTGAATAGTTTGCACTAGAAATCACCTGACAAATATGCATATATGCAATATTTTTGGTCATATCCAAGGTAGTCATGTCCTCATCATCCTCCCCTTCTTGAAAATAAAGCCGTCCTCGGCGTTGCTTAATCTGAAATGTGGCTAACAAAAGAGACAAGGTGTACATGTTGTATATGTATATGTCATCCATTTTTACTTCCCTTGATTTTTGCATATATGACACATGAATAGATGAGTAACTTGCATAGTTCATAAAATCTAAAGCCAAAAAATTAGCACAAGAAGTAGAAGGCATGAAAATATTGCAACTCAGTTTGCACATATAAGTGAAGCTCTTATTCATTTCAAAAGATTGACAATGTTCATCATTAAACCATCCCAACATTGGTGAATAAACCTTACTTGCATCAAATTTACATGCTACAACATGCTTAAATAAGCAAACATGCAATAAGTCATTTAACACAGAATCATCACCAAGATTAGAGGTCATATCAAAATGATTAAACATTGGTTCTTTTGCATCAATAGTTAATTCAATGGGTGCACTCAAAATTGTTGGTATTTTAGTTGTTTGATCACATGGCAAAGTCAAATTATCAACGTAGTCCTCTAAAATAGGTGGTGTGATCAAAGTAGTGGGTAGCTCATCAGATGGTGCATTCAAATTGACAAGGCATTCATCATTCTCATGTAGAGATGGAAGATCAGTACCTTTGTCATTACCTCTTATGATCAACTCAGATGATGTAGCCACTCTCGGGGGCGATGTAGTCCCTTTGGACTTGTAGTTTGACTCGGATTCTGCTGCTGCATCAGATTGTTTCGTCCACAACTCAGCGCTCCGGACGAATTTGAAGGTGATTCCAGTTGGGTTGGAAAGTGCACGAAATCTAGTTTCCAACAAAAAAAGAATCACCCAATTCCGAGTCCGTATGAAAAACTTGTGTGCGTTTTGAGTCAGGTATGTCTGTGCAGTCCGAATCTGAATCCAGAACGTGAGAGACTTGGACTCTATCTTCTCTTGGGCCAAAAGTGACGTGAGAGAACTTTTTGGACAGCAAATAAACATCTCTTTCTTCCTTATCTTCATATGTGGATTGTACAAATGTCCCATACATGATAGAGGCGAGGGTGTCCCGATCTTTCGATGAGATGATAACTATCAATTTGATGGAGACGACTTTGACGATCCGACTACAAACGTGCACGACGTTGCGCCTTAGCAATCGCTAAACCAATCTCCTGAGGTTATTGACCACGCCGGAGCACGATCAACCTGACCACGAAGGTCTATTCCTGCAAGCAATCGAAGAACGAGCAAGAATATGATAAAGGCAATCTGAATATTGCGAATATGTATGAAGTATTGATAAAGGTGGGGATCCGTAAGCGGTCTTGGTCTGGTCGTTGGACACAAACGAAATACACGAAGTTGCAATGGCTAACTTTTAACTAAACAAATCCCCAGGAAAAGCTACTAGATGGATCTACTTATATAGGAGCAAGGGGTGGAGGCCAAGGAGGTGGGAGGACGTCCCAAGGCAGCCTAAAACTAAATCTAGGTCGTACAAGGCCAATGGGCCCAAGTGGAGGTGATGTAACACCTTTGGACTTGTAGTTTCACTCGGATTCTGCTGCAGCATCAGATTGTTTCGTCCACAACTCAACGCTCCGGACGAATTTGAAGGTGATTCCAATTGGGCTGGAAAGTGCACGAAATCTAGTTTCCAACAAAAAAAGAATCACCCAATTCCGAGTCCGTATGAAAAACTTGTGTGCGTTTTGAGTCAGGTGTGTCTGTGCAGTCCGAATCTGAATCCAGAACGTGAGAGACTTGGACTCTATCTTCTCTTGGGCCAAAAGTGACGTGAGAGAACTTTTTGGACAACAAATAAACATCTCTTTCTTCCTTATCTTCATATGTGGATTGTACAAATGTCCCATACACCTGCAATTAGACAAAACACAAAAGTGTGTGAAGTATTTTTGTTCTGGATAACATAAATAGATTATTGAATAGTTTGCACTAAAAATCACCTGACAAATATGCATATATGCAATATTTTTGGTCATATCCAAGGTAGTCATGTCCTCATCATCCTCCCCTTCTTGAAAATAAAGCCGTCCTCGGCGTTGCTTAATCTGAAATGTGGCTAACAAAAGAGACAAGGTGTACATGTTGTATATGTATATGTCATCCATTTTTACTTCCCTTGATTTTTGCATATATGACACATGAATAGATGAGTAACTTGCATAGTTCATAAAATCTAAAGCCAAAAAATTAGCACAAGAAGTAGAAGGCATGAAAATATTGCAACTCAGTTTGCACATATAAGTGAAGCTCTTATTTATTTCAAAAGATTGACAATGTTTATCATTAAACCATCCCAACATTGGTGAATAAACCTTACTTGCATCAAATTTACATGCTACAACATGCTTAAATAAGCAAACATGCAATAAGTCATTCAACACAGAATCATCACCAAGATTAGAGGTCATATCAAAATGATTATACATTGGTTCTTTTGCATCAATAGTTAATTCAATGGGTGCACTCAAAATTGTTGGTATTTCAGTTGTTTGATCACATGGCAAAGTCAAATTATCAACGTAGTCCTCTAAAATAGGTGGTGTGATCAAAGTAGTGGGTAGCTCATCAGATGGTGCATTCAAATTGACAAGGCATTCATCATTCTCATGTAGAGATGGAAGATCAGTACCTTTGTCATTACCTCTTATGATCAACTCAGATGATGTAGCCACTCTCGGGGGCGATGTGTCACATGGTGGAGGTGATGTAGTCCTGACAACAACGGATGTGGTTGTCATAGTATGCCCAGTAGTTGAAGGAACAATCATATCAACTCTTGGAATGTGCACCGTGCGCTTGTTCTCCTCGTGGCCAACACGTCGTTTTATTTCCTGTTCAGCTTTGCAAGCAAGATGAAACAAATGGTCCATAGGATAACACTCTTCATGAATTAGTATCTCTTGAATATCATGGTTTAATCCTCCCCAAAATCTATCCATAAAATCATCTTCACTTTCTTCTAAAGAGGAATGCAACAAGGTAGTTTGTAAATCATCATAATATTTTGTTACAGTTTCACTACCTTGTTTTAAGTGTTGCAACTTCTTAATCATGTCACGAGTATAATAAGCAGGGACGAAAGTATGTCGCATGGCAAGTTTCAAATCATCCCAAGTAGTAGGTATATAATCAGGGTGTAACCAACAATATTCACTCCACCAAACCAAAGCATAACCAGTGAAAGAACCAACCGCAACCTTAACCTTTTTATTTTCATTGAAATTATGGGAAGCAAATATATTTTTTATGTCGAACTCCCATTCAATATATAAAGCAGGTTTAAAACGGCCATTAAATGGTGGTATAGATACATTAACCTGATCATGTGCATTTGGATGTTTGTGCACCTCTCGTGACGGTTGTGGTATTTGCATAGGTGGTGGCATGTCTCCTGCGATCGACAAAGCCCATGAATTGACTCTGGATCCTGTCATGATTAGTAGAACAAGAAACAAAATCCAAAAATAATATTCCTATAACTACTAGGATGTGGTGGTAAAACGCTCACAGTAAAGCAAATATCAATGTCTTACAAGTTCTTACCATGCAGCAGGCGGTGATCGGCAACCAGCGGTGTCAAGTAACTCCGAATATTGAGTGAAGCGATTGCCAGGGGAGCGTACGTATACACGGTGTAGAAATATGTGGAGCTAGGTTGGCTATATATGGTAGCAAAAGATTAGCAATAATCAATTCAAAGATGCAATGTTGAATAAACGCTCAACGACGGTACTGTGCTGGTCCTAGGCTAGACCGGACTAGAGACGCGAGCCTAGAACACTAATGAGGTCACGGCGTAGCACAACTAGCATCAATGAAGGATACTAAGTAGCTCCGGACAGCAAGATATAAGTGAAGATCACAACGGCAGTAAAGATAATGATGAAAAACAACTGCCAAACAGGATATACAACAACTCTCTCTCCAACTTTCCTCTTGAAAAGTTTGAGCCAATTTTCTGATAAATTCTTTCAAAGAATGCTACTAACTCAAGCTTTCCAATGCAAAAAGAATCACTCAATTCCGAGTTGATATGAGGAGTCAAAGAATTCTAAAACTGGCCTGAAAAATTGAAACAAGCTGTGTTCACAAACTTCAGAGGGCAAAAAGACCTATTTAGAAGCCGATTTTGAGGTGTCAAATATTGAACTAGCTTATGCAACTATTTAGATGCGGCTCGTCGGTAGCTTCAATTTGAGTACTCACGGAGCCAAAACAGACTTCGTATGAGGAAGATACACCTGTTTTACTGAACAGTGCGCAAAACAGATTCCAATCCGAATTCAGGTACGAGATTGATTCTAGATGGATCCGATTTTTTTCTTCTCTCTTTTTTTTTCTCACGCTTTTTTTTTCTTTTTCTTCTCTCTCTTTTTCTTTTTTTTCTCTTTTTTTTTTCCTCTATCTTTTTTTTCTCCCTCTTTCCAAGACAAACTAGATAAGATGCAGATTGGATCAGGCGAAGATGTGAATGACCTCAACTATGATTATGACAATGAACAGTGCATAGCACGTGGTGGAAATTAATAGATGGGATGGTGGACAGCGGAACGGATAATGATGCAG